>NW_017307742.1:32221-98146 GCF_000935625.1 Nanorana parkeri
GGCTCAGCCGAGCCGATGCATATGCGTTCGGCTCGACTGAGCCGCTTGGCCACGTTTGGGAGCTGTACGGGCTATAGTGAATAGCCTGTACAGCACCCCTTCGGTTCTGCTGAACCGAAGGGGTCCTGGGGCCAAAGCTAGCCAAAGGATTGGCCGAAGCTACGGCTAGATCCTTCGGCAGCTTCGTGAATAGACCCCTATATTTGCACAAACACACTAAAATGAATTTTAGTGCACAGAAACAGAATATAATACCCTTTTTTGTTAAATATAAAATATGGGATATATAGATACCAAACATGTAAAAATGGAAAAAAAACTACAACACCTGAAATTGCCCATAGGAGATGCTTTAAAGCTTTTACCACTTATTAATGTAGTGTTAAAAGTGATTTATGGCCCTAGAACTATTTTTCTCACTCCAACATTCATGGTGATATGTTACATGTGTGGCGCAATTGTTTTCACGTGTAGGTACACCTGACACATGTTTGTACATAGGCATGCTCGGCTTATTGCATTGCAAACACACACATGTGTGTATACATATTTATACATACACATACCTGAAGCATCCCAGATTCTCATCTCTTCAACTGTCCCTTACCTCTTCCAGCAGGGGTGCAGTAAAGGAAGCTGGGAAGCTGGCATGTGAAAATAATTGGATAGGGAGCCACAGCCATGCTCCCTCCCAGCTTCCCAGACACCAAGCACTACAGCCGTTATGTGAGGAATTTATGTGGTAATTACTGCTGCGCTATGTATCGCTAAGCCGGTCACAGAGAGATTTTTGTGATCTCTCCACCAGCCCAGTGACTAAAAACACAGTGCCCGCTGGTGCGGTTTTGGTGTTGCACACAAGGTGATTAGGGTGTGCCCAGGCACACCCCCTGCACGCACCTATGCAGATACATTACTGCACCGCTGAGAAGACAAGACTGCAGACAGCAACACAATCTACTAATCAATGTGGCTTGATTTATTACCCCACAGACTGCTGACAATTTCCCCCTTTTCCTAGAAATAGGGGAGGTGTTTCTGATTTTCAACAAATCAAACCATTTCTTCTAATAGTCTCACCATGTCCACAGATTGTAAATTTATCAAATAGGCACTGAATTGCTAATAATTTACAGTTAGCAATTGCAATTGTCTTTACTGCCCATTTTCTAGGGTTAGCATATCTCAAGTTTACTGAGAAACTTAAAAATGTCACTGATGTAACATTTTATTGCTTTCATGTATTATAAGATGATTGCACTTGGATATATTATATGCTATGGTTTGATAACCGATTCCCTTTTTCAGGAAGTGTGAGGCAGAGGTTCTGCACATAAAGTTGATAGGGGATGTGCATGTTCTACATGACAAAGTGGTGGTTGGGCTGCCCCATCTAGGCACATCTGCCTTTTCTATCTCAGACTGACAATGAGAAGTAGACTGAAATGTTTAATCACAAGAATACTGACTTGTTCTGTACTAGCAGAAAGAGCCAGTGATGTCCTAGCAGCTGGAGCTTACTGCAAAATGGTCTCCAGCAGTGAGAGAGGGTGGTGGATGATGAGGTGGCAGGCCATTAGTGGGTGTCACTGATTGAAGAGGAGGAAAGTTCTGAGAAAAAGGCAGAACAGCCATCTGGTGTAATGGTGCCTAGGTACAGGCCACTTCAATCCCAAGGCTGGTTTACATCTGCTGCTGACCGCACTTTTGTAGTCTGCAGACTATGCCTGTATCAGCTGCGGTAAAAGTACAGGTCATTTGGGCAACAGATGCATGAGCTCACAAGGGGTTTCAAATGTTTAGAATACTCCATGTCAAGTGGAGGAGAGGATCATAGAACTATGCAGAGGAGGTTGCCATTATTTTGTCTAGAATGCCGTATCTGTCCTCAACCAGCATATAGAATGTAATGTGTCTATGTTGCTGGACCACATTGTCAGTGGTAGGGTACACATGACCACTAACACATGGTCTAGAAATGGGCCTGGATGCAACATATCCTGCACAGCACATCTGCAGGGGCAATCTTCCGGTGGCTGGCACTGTTGCAGAATGGGGCACAACACTGGAGCAGTTGGAGCTGAAATGTGTCTCGTCCAGTAGTGATAGTGCAGTCATATGTACCCTCTACTCCTCACTGGCCTCATCCACTGACTCCTTGGAACTGGCAAGTGCCCCCCAAGTGCCCCAGAGCATATGCATATGCGATGTCCCAAGCTAAACTGTGCTTTAGCTTGTATGCTTGGGGGACAGGAGCCACACAGGACCAGAGGTGTTGGAAGCTATATAGGCCCAGGCTGTGAGGTGACTGACCCCACACCTTCTTCAGCCAGGCAAGGTCATGTATGACATAAGCACTCACCTGTTGGCTGCCATTCACCTGGAAAAAAATCACACATATCTTTCCTGGCACATGTATTCCACTTGATCGTGCAGTGGTTCATCACGAAGTACCCAGGCTTCTTCTGCTACCAGCCCAGAGGGAGAGGGTGCATAATTATGCACTTTGAGGAGGTGCTGCATAAGAACCTTTTTGCAGCATTTCCTTATAGTGGCAGGATCCCCTCTAATAACCAACATGCCTCCCATCCATTTTTGCCTGAAAAGAGGAGCAACTATGACATTGGCTGCCTTTGTGCTTTTTTATAAGATTTTTTAAACCACAGTGGACAAGCTCAGATACAGAAAGCACTCAGAGGCAGCTCCTAAACCACGTGATTGCTGACCACATTGGGGACATTATGGACTATTTGTTGTCCAAGCTGGACCGCTAGCCAGGGCGTGCACAATATGTACCGGAGGGTATGGTTTTCCCTGCAGCCAGTATGCTATCTGAGATGGCCTTAAGCACAGCAAAAGGTTTTGTTTGGAGAGGCACATCCACATGTCCCATGGCAGTATGAACCAGTCTTGGGTAACCAATGACTACAAAAGCCCTGCTGCTGTTGCTAAACACTGAACTTTTCATTTGAATCTTTGCTAACTGAAATGAGAAACAAGGTCTTACTAGTTGTGATATTTTTCTGGAGTTACAATTGACTGTTTTTACATTCAGCTTTCAATCTCCTACATAAAGCGAATAGCCTTTGGATGAAATTAACTTTAGATTTTCTTTTGGGACAAAGTGAAGGGGGATTACAGTTCAGAAGCATAATTAATAAAACAGTGGACCAAAACTGATAATGCTTCTGAGTGTCTTGGGTATGATAACCTTTAACACCACCAATTGTTTAACTTATTAAGACTTTGAAACAGCTGTATGTTTTTTCTAAATACTTATTTTTGACAATTTAAAATGCAGCTACCTTTGTCACCATTACCAGTGTATGGAACAGGTGTTGTTAGTCTTTCATTGAATTATTGCTTTTGAAAAGGATGCATTTAATGGAGGCCTTGATAAGAAATGTACACTAATTTTATGTAAAATATTGTCCTAGTCTCTTTGCAAATGCTATTCACATGGTCATTTTAAGGGTTTGTTCACAGGCCTGCATTTTAAAAGTACATATACAATGTATGGGTTTAAATTTGTTTGATGAACCAAGCAGTTATAAACCATCTCACAAGTCTTGCATGCACTTTGGATTTTTTAAGCATTATATGAAATGTCAACATAAGCTTTGACAGCAGGTATGCACATGTATTTATTTATTCCACAGCTGAAAACTCAACTCTTTAGATAACCTGTCACTTTGTCACTCACAAGTTATATATAAGCTGTATTCTTATTGTATTGTAGTTTGTGGTTTTTTTATTATATGAAATGAACGTGCTACAATGTCAAACAAAACATACATCAATTACAAGGTGAAAACAAGGAGCAATGCCAAAGTGAATATGGGTTATATTATTGCTTTAAAAAAATATGAATCAGTGATAGTATTATTACATCCAACATTGCAACCATGACCATAACCATTATACTCATAAATACTAGTAATTAGTCAATAATTTGTAGGTTGTCATAGCTTTACCTCTAAGCATCAAGAGTTAAAGGTGGAACCTACTGGTGTTTTCTGCAACACACATGAGGCCACATGACAGTTTTCAGACCCCTATGTGTTTAAATTAGTAGTATGTAGTCAGCTGATGAGAGTGAATAGGATTGTACAGTATGAAGGACTACAAAGGGAGAGAGTACAGGAAATGTGCACAAATTTTGTTATCCCCTCGTGATTGTTAGAGTAGGAAGTATCATGAATGTACAATGAAGTGAATAGTGGTAGTCAAAAGAGAGTGAAACCAAGACAGATACCCTTTTCTACACAGTTTCAACTGTAATGGGATAATATATTTACCATAATTAGAGAACATTGGCAGAAACCTATCCTGACATTCAGGAGGTTCAGTTTACTCCATTACAAGTATTAAGGTGAAACAAGAGCCTGAGGAATTGTCATGTTAAGTCAGAGATAGCTGTGAGTGGTGTGCCTCCTAGGGTTCATGGTAATACATGCATGGGATCAGTCTTATGCCTTTCCTGCTCTCAGGGCTCACTAATGCTGAAAGGGGGAAGCTTTAGCTATGCGCACACTAAAAAAGAGTATTGTATCAACTGTTATTATACACACTTATCATCATTTGCAATGTTTCTTCTATTTTGCTCCTGCAAATTCAGGTATGTGGGTGAAATGACCCAAAAGATTAGGGATCAAATTGGCCAACACAAGCATAAAGTTCAGAAGAGACTCCTCTCTTTTTGGGTATCTAAGTTTTTTGGGAATTTGGACATTCTGAAACTGATTTACAATTTATGGTTATAGATAATGTAACCCAGAAACGTGGCATTGATAGATCACAACGTTAAAGAGACAGGAAGTTTGGTGGATTAACAGGCTAGATATTTCATCCGCACAGGGTCTAAATAAAGATTATGATCTCTATTTATTTATGTGAGGAGCATTATTGATATGTGTATGGATTTGTATATACAAAAGCAATGGGCTCTTTGTGAAGGATTGGATAAATGATATCTTTATTGGTGTTGCTCCATTTGTGTTCAACAGGATGAAGGATTGAAACTGATGAATTTTCGCATATGTCCTTGATTTCGTTTGAACTGTTATTCATATTCTGTGGATTTAATAACTAATGGGATTTATGTGTACAATTGTAGAGGGATCTAATCATATGGGGGTAATTGTGGTTTGTCAGTTCATAAGTGGATAAGGGGAGGAGCATTGATCTGAAGGTGATAGGTTTTGGAATAGGGTGGTAATAAATTATAGGATTTAAAGGATAATAACTGCTGAATCAATTTTCTAATTAAATTTACATGTTATACCTGTCTACTAAACCAACTCTGAGAAAGGGATTTCTTAATTAGGGGATATTCCGATTTTTGATAATAACTGCTGTACCTGTAGAATGGTGGGGATTCCCCACAACTGTTGTATGTTACATAAGAATACTCTGAGAAATAAAGAAGCAGCAAGCAAGATAAGTATTCAGAGACTTGTTTGCATATAAAGGTTATGATGGTCTCAGCATGCTGCTAAAGGCGCAAATTGACTTCTATATTATATTCTATCCCACCCACTGGTTGAATATACACTATATTGCCAAAAGTATTGGGACGCCTGCCTTTACACACACATGTACTTTAATGGCATCTCAGTCTTAGTCCATAGGGTTCAATATTGAGTTGGCCCACCCTTTCCCACTATAACAGCTTCAACTCTTCTGGGAAGGCTGTCCACGAGGTTAAGGAGTGTGTCTATGGGAATGTTTGGCCATTCTTCCAGAAGCGCATTTGTGAGGTCAGGTACTGATGTTGAACAAGAAGGCCTGGCTCACAGTCTTCACTCTAATTCATCCCAAAGGTGTTCTATCGGGTTGAGGTCAGGACTCTGTGCAGGCCAGTCAAGTTCCTCCACCCCAAACTCGCTCATCCATGTCTTTACGGACCTTGCTTTGTGCACTGCTGCTCAGTCATGTTGGAACGGGAAGGGGCCATCCCCAAACTGTTTCCACAAAGTTGGGAGCATGAAATTGTCCAAAATGTCTTGGTATGCTGATGCCTTAAGAGTTCCCTTCACTGGAACTAAAGAGCCAAGCCCAATCCCAACCCCTGAAAAACAACCCCACACCATAACCCCCCCTCTACCAAACTCTTCACTTGGCACAATACAGTCAGACAAGTACCATTTTCCTGGCAACCGCCAAACCCAGACACGTCCATCCGATTGCCAGACAGAGAAGCGTGATTCATCATTCCAGAGAACACGTCTCCACTTCTCTAGAGTCCTGTGGTGGCGTGCTTTACACCACTGCATCCGGCATATATATATACATACAGTATCTCACAGAAGTGAGTCCACCCCTCACATTTTTGTAAATAATTTATTATATCATTTCATGTGACGACACGGAAGAAATTACACTTTGCCACAATGTAAAGTAGTGAGTGTACAGCTTGTATATCAGTGTACATTTGCTGTCCCCTCAAAATAACTCAACACACAGCCATTAATGTCTAAACCGCTGGCAACAAAAGGGAGTACACCCTTAAGTGAAAATGTCCAAATTGCGCCCAATTTGCCATTTGACGAAGTCGCGCAAATATGTAATGTATGTAGGGCTGAGCATTTGACGTCACTCTTCTCAGCTGAGCCGGACGGATAGGAGTCCCTTTGCAACCATAGATTTGTACTGTGGTGTCCATTGGATATTTGTTTTATGCCTTTTGTCACCTGTGAAATTGTGAGTACCTGTTTTTATTTAATTTTTTGAATTTATTTAATAAATTGAATTTGTTTGGACGATACACACCATATCCTCTTTATATTTTATTTACCTTTGAAATGATGATGTTATTTGCGAGCTGAGGAGGTCACCTGGTTTTCAGTCATATGGGCTTCCCTCCCCTATTAAGAAGGGAAACACACTTTTAGACCTTGTTCTGTGGGTCTATCTCCCCAGGTGAACACTATTTCAATTTTGCATTCACTGGGTGGAGGTGAGGTCTGTCAGGATTCTGTGGCAACTGCTCATTTGGAAGTTTGGATCTATCCAGTGGTGGATTATCCCCTGCATTTGTTTGCATGATTTTTATTGCTGCACATTGGACTTTATGTTTTTCACTCTGTTCACACATTTTCATGTTTTGATATGCTTTTCTGTATATATTTTTAAAGTATATACCCGTATATTTCATTATTCATCACATATTTCACTGAATTGTACTTATTTAGCTCGGCACATGATTGTCTTACAATGGCTTTGTGATTACTTATTTTGAGGGGACAGCAAATGTACACTGATATACAAGCTGTACATTCACTACTTTACATTGTAGCAAAGTGTAGTTTCATCAAAATTAAAACTTTGAATTCAAACTCGAACTCAATGCAAGTCAATGGGGGTAGAACTTTCAAAAACAATTGTCCCCTTTAAAAGGGCTTATAGGCAAGTTATTGGCCACAAAAAGTGTATGGGGATCCAGGTACTGCCCTGGGGAATATGAATCAATGAAACATTTTTTTTTTTAATAGTTTTTAAAGGAGCAGTGATTTTAACAATAAAAATAAAAAATTCCTTTAAGTATTGTGGTCCCCTTAAGCTGCCTGTAAAGTGGCAAATCTGTATGATGTATAGAACCTGCTGCAGCAAAACTGACATTTCTAAAGAAAAAAAATTACATTTTTTTAAAGCATGCAGTTCCCCCTCCCAAACAATACCAGACCCTTTAGGGCTGGTAAGAATGTTAGGAGAGACCAATTTTTTTTTAAAGCGTGGGGTTTCCATCAAAATTCCTACCAGACCCTTAAGGTCTGTTAGGAATATTTAGGAGGGAACCCCGTGTAAAAAAAAAGTGTGAGGGCTTCCCCCTTAAAGTCATACCAGGCCCTTAAGGTCTAGTAGGAATTTTAAGAAGGAACCCCACTCCCAGAAATAGGGAGAAAAACATGGGGTCCCCCCTAAAATGCCATACAAGACCCTTGATCAGAGCATAGGCCTTGCAGGGATGGAAAGGAAAGGGGGGGGGACAAGCGAGTTCCCACACCAAGCCACATGCCCTCGGAACTGGGAGGTTACTTTTCCAGGGCTGCCCCTGGAAAAGCACCTTGTCCCCGTGCTGATAGGGACAAGGGCCTCTTCCCCACAAGCCCTGGGGCATTTTTTGTGGGGGTGCAGGCAGGTGGCTTATTCACATCCGGGTATCCCTTTCTGTCCGTCTATCTCCCACCTTGACTGCCTTTAGGCGATCCCTCAAGACTCATATCTACAGGGAAGCCTATCCCACCTCAACCTAACCACTGTACCATCATGTTCTCAAAAAATTCATCCCCATACAGCTACCTCCTCATGTATCACTTCTCCCTCCCTTTTATATTGTAAGCCCTCAGTGGCAGGGCCCTCCTTACCATCTTGTCTTGTGATTGTAATGTCTTCCTTATATTGTAAAGCGCTGCACAAACTGTTGGTGCTATATACATCCTATATAATAATAATAAAGGGGCACCCAGATACTGCCTCCCCCTTGTGATGAGTAAGGGGTACTTGTACCCCTACCCATTCACTAAAGGGTTAAATAAAATTGTAAATAAAAAGTCCAGACTTTTGAAAAAATCCTTTATTTTAAAAAAAAACAAAAGACATGTTTTTGACAAGTCTTTTATTTAAAAAAAATGGATCCACCGATGTAATCCAGGGTCAATCACAACATCCAGCATTGTCTACGATGACTCAGCAAAATAAAAAAAACTATAAAAAACTAGAAATAATAATAAAAATAATATTAAGTTGTTTTATTTTAAGTTATAAAAAAACCCAGACGAATGCTGTCCCATGGCTGCGACGAACACATGCCGCAGCATGGCATTTTGACAGATGCCAGTAACATATAAACGTTTGGGCGGACCTAGCGGTGACAGCTAGCTCCATCCAACTGTTTACAGTTGTAACAGGGTGAGCCATGATAACTTTGCCCAATCATGGCTCTCACTGTTCTCTGTGCCCTGATTGGGCAAAGTCTTGCATCTGACCTGTGGTCAGGTGCAAAGCTTTAGCCAATCAGGGCTCACAAGACACAGTGCCTTGTGCAGGGTGCGTGGCTGGCGAACAGCCAGCCGAACACCCCGACAGTTTGTGTGTTTGCCAAACACACGAACTGCTGATGTTGTATCGAACTCACATTTGACTTGAACATCGAGCCCAACCCTAATCTTCAGCAAATAGGGTATATTATCTCACTGTCCCGTTTACTCACAGTGTGCTAGCCCCAGGACTTTAATGTTTGCCTCAACAAAATGCCTCAGGGGTACTTCATACCCTTTAGCCACTCTCAGCAGCTTTCCACACGCCTTGTGTGCCTTGCTCTCTCAGCATATATATATATATATATATATATAGTTATAAATTAGTCGCTTAAGAAAAAAAATAGACACAGTATCTTCTAATTTGTAAATTTTACCATAGCCAGCAGATTTAACTAAAACAAACTGCAGTTGTCATGCTGTACTACATCTTTATCTGTATCCATATTGACAGAGCCAACATAACACTGCATTAAGATATTTGCTTTAGTTAATGAACATCCATCTGTCTTATTAAAAACAAAACAAAAAAATGAATAATAATTTAGCTATGTAGTTTATTTTCATATGACTTCTTAACAAGTTGCCTCCAAGAATTGTTTTTGGAAGCCCCCATAGAGTTGTAGTAAGGACAGCAGTTTTTATCAAAAAAGACCTTATTGGCCTTGAGGGAAGAACTGCAAAACAAACAGAAGCACATTCCTTCAGCAATAAAACAAATTTTGTCCTTTGAAGGTAAAAAAGGCAGCAGTCCTTATACCAGTTTCCCTAATGGCAAGATAACAGTACAAACTGTATCCAACTTCACAAGAAACCAGCTGCTGTTCTGCATGTCGTTATTGAATTACTAGCAACTTTTACAGGCTAAAGTTTCTGTAATGTTTAATTTACTGATTAAAAGTAAATTCCCACTCAGGCACTAAGGTAAAAATCCTTTCTATAGAACATAAGGTTTTTTTATTTTCTTCATATTCAATCCTTAATTGCAGCATATAAGAGTTACACAATATGACTTAAATGGTACTTATTGTATTTTTGTAAAGAAACAGCTACCATGGAACCTTCAATATTTTCTTTTAAATCATTTGCATTGATGGCATTCTTAGGTTTTCTACTTCTTTTTAGGATTTAGCTTGGTTTGAGAGAAAATGTTTTGTAACAACAATTCAAGCACTAATGCAAATTTTTGGTAGGCTGTTCTCAACTTTAAATCATCATACAAATAATCAATATTTGTATCCTCAGAGTTTAGCATAGGTTTACCCTAGCAGATATAACAGATCTGCTATGCTTAACCTTAGCAAATAGTTGTGTGAAGCTTCCACATACAAACATGTAAAAGTAAGGCATATTCTGCTACTATTTTCATTGAAAACTGGTAAATAGTCAGGCCTTTGTTTCTTACTGGGATTTTGAGTGCATGAGAAGCCTATTTATATTGATTACATTTAAGTTCATATAGCAAGTCAATTACATTTGCCTTATGGAGTGGAGCCTGTGATGGTAGTGTGCAGATGTGCATCACCTTGATTCCTGACACCCAGCTTTGTATACAGCACTTATAAGCAATGGATTAAGACCAAACTGATCCAGCTAACTTTCCCAAGACATACGGAAACAACAGTGGTTTAAAGAGCAGTTCGACTTCTGGGGCCCTTAGCTGGGATCCTGAAAAGTTTTCATAAAATTATTTAGGGGAGATGGAGAATCTCTTAGAGAGCTCTTCAAAGGAGAGTAGCAATCCTTTGTCGCGCAGTTTTTCCAAATGAGTCAAGCCCATATGCATCCAAGGGTTTAGGCAGATGTCATCAAGAATGATATCCAGAGAGGAGAGAGGTATTTGTTGGAGGAGAAAGTTATCGATTATAGAGGAAGGTGAGCCTAGAGATGCCCAGACTCTATTGGTAGCTGTGATCAAGTCCAAGAAGGGTTTGTTAGGAGTGATTTGTAGAAGGAGGGCACACAAAAAAGAAAGAAGATCTGTTTTAGAAGCAATGCATTCAATTTGTTTCCATGTTTTGTTGGAGGAGGTATTCCACCACTGGCTGGTTTGATCCAGGATGACGGCTTTATAATATTTTTGTATATCAGGCACCCCTAGGCCTGCATGTGATGTTGGAGTATATAGACACTTCTTAGGAATCCAATGTTTTTCCCTTCCCATATATAGGAGTCTAGGATTCGTTGCAGGTTCAGTAGGTAAGAAGGCAGAATGGGAAGATCTGGAATCAACCTGATATCTCTACCTTATAAGACTGGTGTAGATAATTACATTTTATCTGTCTCATGGAAGACCTCACTTGGGGCCTGATTTACCAAGCTCATACTCACAGTACAAACATGAAAAGAAAAAACATGCCACGATTTGCGTGCATATTTATGTATTATGCAAAAAGGCGTTGATCAATGCAGAAGTTAGAAATTCCATTCGTAAATGCTGTAACCGCACACAAACAGTGATTTAGCCCACCAAATGTTGGTAAATACCTTTTTGTATACTTTGAAGGATTCCTGTGTGATGTTAGATACTGGCATTTAGGATTATGGAAAAGAAAATATTTGCCTGTTTTTGCATTTCTGCCATTTGCTTTTAGTTGCCATTTTCCTTTTTAAAATAATTTTTATATAGTGGATAATACGCTGTACCCTTAAAGACACTCCATCTTCTTCTCATTTATTCATGAGTACTAATGTGTACTATGACACCCAGGTCCTCCCCCCCCAAAAAAAAGAAAAAATCTGTCCATCTGATTCCCTTGTCAAACCGGAGCAACAAACTACTGAGCAATCACTGTCCTTGTGACAGTTTACCCTGTATGCCCTTCTAATAATTGAATTTCCAGAATCTATCTTTGTCTAAACACCTGCTCCTATCCATACTGGAGCAGTCACTCCACTGGCAGCTATAGGAGGTATTATGCTCCAGCAATGCAACTCCTGAACTGCTTTCCCTTATATCTTGCACCCAAGCCAGGACTAGTCTCTCTAACAATCTTCTCTCCACCCTGTCTTCTAAATGTAACCCGGCTACCTACTACCCCTGGATGCTGCACTTCTATATAACCATCATCCTCTATACTGGACCCTGCAAGCACCTGATGGGTAAGGTCCAAACTGCTATCCATGTTGTTATTTCTCCACCATGTTGCTTCCCTAGATCCATAATCTGGGCTTCCAAACAAACAACTCACATCTTGAACAACAATATTCAAATGGTTGTTCAAGGAGTGCATACACTGAGCAGGATATGTGCTGGATTGCATTAAGTGGGGATAATAAAGCATTGAAAATCTGCTACAAATTACAATAATGTTACAATAATGTTATAGATTTGTTTTAGTCCTCCTTTACCTTGCTCTGTTATCCTTGTGCTGAACCTTTCCTTGTGTTAAACTATGTCCTTGTTTAGCACAGCAAACCCCAGGGTACCTCCGCTGAACAACCCGACATATCCGGCAAGAAGAAAGACGGAGCCCGACCGAAAAAACTCACCTCTTTGAAACAACATAATTGCGCCGGTCTGTCACTTGTTTAGCACAGCAAACCCCACACAGCTTAGAACATCGCTACCAATGTTACTTAAAGACAATCTAGCAAGCAGTAGATATATGCAAAAATATAAAAAAATGAAAAAGTTATTAAAATAGGTGAAAACTTACCTGTGTCTACTCCGCTCACTCCCGGCGATAGAACTCAGCTTCTCGAGAGGCTGTGCAGCAGGATGTGTGCGGGCACATGCACAGTCCATATCAACGGATGGGAGAGAAAGAGAGCTGCAGTAAAAGTGAATGCACGCAGCCAGGAGCATGCACATCAGACAGACTCCGAGGCATCACTTAAGGTAAGTCCTTACAGTAGCATTGGGGGGGAAAAACAGAGGGTTTAATGTCACTTGAAATGCAAATGCACACCATTGTTTTTCCTCCCACACAACTTTAATTGCCAACCACACTTACAAACTGACAATGCACAGATATTAGCTATCAGGGTTATTCACAAAAGGGTGAAGAGTTTGAAGAAGGCAGGAGAAGTGAACAATCTAGGATAACATAGCTGAACTGGAAAGTGAGCTGAATTGGAGAATCTTTCCTAATCAGCTATTTTGGCCTAGATTGTTCACTTCTCCTGCCTTCTCCAAACTCTTCACCCTTTTGTGAATAACCCTGTATGTCTTTGTGTTAAACAGTGCACTTTAACACATCAATGCACTTTACACACCTTGTTTTACATATGAGCAACTCATTCATACCTAGATCAGCAATATTCAAATAGCTGTTGCAAGATTAAAAATATAGTTACAGTACTTAATGAATGTTAATATAATATTACATAATTTCATAATAAATAGCTATACATAATTACATGTTAATCATACATGAAAAATGTTTAACCTTTTAAAAAATCTAATAGACAGTGCTCCTTCATTGTAAAATTATTTAGACTTTTTTATACAATCTTGGAGAAAAATTAGGTTTAAAATTATTATTATTTACACTTTTTAATCTTTTTTGCTTAGATTTTGTATAGAAAACAGTCATGTGTTTGGTGTGATTTTTGTGAGTACGTATTTGAATGTTCAGAGGTGACTCAAGTCAAAATGACATTTTCCACTTTTTAAAGACTTCATTTCAGACTACAAAATAACAGGCATTAAATAGCAGGGAAAAAGATAACTGGAATTAAATAACTGCAAAATAACTGCGTAACCAGTTTTCAGAAAGGTTAAATAGTTGGTTAGGTTGAATAAAGACACAGGTCCATCCAGTTCAACCTACAGTGTATATATGTGTGTGTGTGTGTGTGTGTGTGCATGTGTGTGTATATACACAGTACACGTCACTAACAACTCCCATATTCCTGTATATTCTGTAAACCGACAAACTAATCTAAGTGTTTTTTTAAGCTATCAGTGCTTCCAGCTGATACCACTAACGTTGGAAGGGAATTCCGCACTTCTACTGTTCTTACATGAATTTGTAAATTGCAATTATATTTTCTGTTAAGCACCTTTGTTCCAAGGAGAACAAGTTTAATTTCTGTAGGCAATCTTCATAACTTAGGCCTTTCCTCCCCTTTATTCATTTTTTTGCCCTTCTCTGAGCTCTTTCAAGTTCAAAGATATCCAGGGCCGGATTTCGCACAAGGCCACAGAGGCCCAGCCTCGGGGCAGCAGGGAGTAGAGGGGCAGCAGGGGTGTGGAATTCCTATCGCTCGACACCTGGGACATGCAGTTCCGGGCGCCGAGCGGGTAGTTTGTTTCTACATTTAGTCCTGCTTCGGATAAACCGCATGGCTAAATATAGAGCGGGGAAGCTGCAGCTCGTTTTGTACAAGTGATCTTGGCAATGCCAAAATCACTTGTAATTAACCTGCTCATCCATCCTCCCCCGCCACCCCCATCCATGGTCCGCCCCCACCTCTGGCTGCGTTTCCCTGCTGGCCGCCTCCCTCCCTGCCATGGTTTTCGGGGTCCCCCGCTCTTCTGGGGGACCTGGGACCACGGCAAGGTAGTTCAGGATTGACAGGGAGCAGAATGGAGAACGTCCATTCAATAAAGAGAACCTGTCACCTCCAAATGCTATCACACAGGGGCTTGTAAGCTCCTGTGTGGTGGCAATAAAGTTAAGTGAAAAAATAAATAAATACAATTTAAAAAAATAAAAATGGATAAAAAGTAAAAAATAAAATAACAAAACATTTTAAAAAAAGTAAAAGATAAGAAATAATAATAAAAACAATAAAAAAATAAAAAAAGTGATACATTTTTTTTTTAAATAATAAAGTTGTATTGATTTTTTTAAGTGTTGCGTACATCAAGTACAAAGTATTTGTTACGAGTACAACCAGTACAACAGGAACAACAGGTACCAGCATGGGGGAAATAAGTGGTTGGACAAGACCTGTAACAGTAGGTGTTAAGATGTTGTTGAATTGTCTTATCAGGTCAAGTGAAGGGGGGCTAGTACCCTGGGACTCAGCCGCAGATGTAGATCTAATTGTAGAAGTGATCAGGTCCCATTGAACCTTTAATTTAGATAGGGGAAGGGAATGGAGGAGGAGTGGGGGTGTAGAGGGGGTGAGTGTGAGAATAAATGAGGAAAAGTAGGAAGTGAAAAAGAGGAGGAGACGAAACGGGAGAAGTAGAAGAGGAAGGAGAAAAGATTGAGCAGCATATACTATCTCAGATAATAGTTACCTCCGTTCGAGTTTTAGTTTTAGTTTGAGCGAACAATCACATTATGTATTCAGAGTGATTTGAAGTGATCTGTATCCATGTACCCAAGCCAGGGCGTCCAAATGGTGTCAAAAGCTACAAGTCTATCGTGTAAGTGGGCCGTCAGCATCTCCAGGTGCATAATGCGACACATTTCTCCAATCCATTCCTTGATTGTTGGCGTAGTGGTAGAGTTCCAGTGTCTGGGGATAAGGGAGCGAGCTGAGGAAACGAAGAAGCGTAGTAAGTCCTTCTTATACTGAGAGATTGGGCCTGGGAAGATAGAAAGTAGGGCAATTTTAGGGGAGGGAGCAAGGGAAGACCCAGTAACCTGTCGGTAGACCTCAAAAATCTGATTCCAGAAGGATGCGATCTGTGGACATGTCCACCAGATGTGGAGAAGGGTGCCATCTTGTGTAGAACAGCGCCAGCAAAGTGGAGAAGAGCCAGGAAATATGCGTTGAAGTAGTTTAGGACATCGATACCATCTTGTCAGGAGTTTGTATCCAGTCTCTTGTACTGAGCTAGCTAGAGATATTTTATGTGTGAAGAGGAATGAGATCTTGATTTCTTCATCAGAGATTTCCTGGGCAATGTCTTGTTCCCAAGCTTTCAGGAAATATGGTCGGGGGGAAGATTCTAGGGCAATCAGTAACCCATATAGCAATGAGATGGAGTGGTTGGGAGGGGAGTCTGATAGGCAAAGGGCCTCAAAGGAGGTAGGAGTCTCAAGTAGTTTGGAGCGGGAGGGTATTGAAAGGTAGAAACTCCATACAATACAAAAGTATTGGAGCCACTGGCCTGGAGCCGTACCCTCTTCAGGGAGGAGGTCAATTAGGGGTTTAAGACCACTGGGCGAGAGGGTCGTAGAGAAGGGGGATGGATGGTGTTTTGTCCATTTTAAAAAAGTGGGGGAAGAGCTACCCGAGGGGAAGGAAGGGTTATCTATGATAGGGGTCATAGGACCAGTGTAGCGTGATAGTTTGTCTTCTTTTCGGAGGGTGTCCCAGATCTTTAGTAGGGGAGGAATACAGAATGGTAGTAGTTCTGGGTGTGGTCTAAGAGAGGGCAATATCCAAGAAAGAGAGAATGGTAGTATAGAGGAGATCTGTGTCTCTAAGGTGACCCAAAGCTTATGATTTAGGTGAAACGCTCGATCTAGGATATGGGTCAGAAGCGAAGCTCTGTGATAACTTTGTAGATCTGGTAGCCCCATTCCAAAAAAATATAAAATAAAAAATATAAAAAAGGACAAAATAAGTTAAATTAAAAATTAAAAAAAACAATTACAAATTAATTTTTTTTTTTAAATATTAAAACCAACACTGCCGCACTGCCTTCTGGTTGCCATTTTCCATTTGGGGGTTGATGGGGATGGGGACGCATTGTGGAACCTGGCCTTGGGGCAGCAGAGAGAGTAAATCCGTCCCTGAGGATATCCGTTCTGAGGATTGGTGACCAGACATGAAATGCATACTCAAGATGGGGCTGAACTAATGATTTATAAAGTGGTGAAATTATGTTTTTATCTCTCTTTTGATGCAGGATAGTATCATGCTTGCATTGCTAGCCGCAGATTTGCATTGCATGCTGTCTTTGCCTACATAGCTTTGTATCATCAACAAACAATGAGATTGAGCTATTTATTCCAACCTCTATATTGTTTATGAACATGATACCTAGATTTGGTCTCAGGACCCAACTCTGAGGCACCTCCCTAACGACTTTTGACCATTTAAAAAAATGGTCCAGTGGTTTTGAGCTGTATGAATTATCCCAGTATTCCACATGCTTCTGCAGTATTAAATAAGTACTTCCGAAAGCACTAGCTACATTCAAAATGTAACCATTATGAAACCTCACTGTAGTTTTTGTGTGAAAACCTTGTTTTCATGTAAGTCTGATGATGAAAAAACCCATCCTGTAAGTATGGACAAACCTTATTCTACTCTTTTTAAAGTAAACCTCTCTTGAAATTGGCATTGCTGCCTGTCTTTTTTTCCATACTTCCCAAACAGTGTCTCAAAGCATTGAAGACAGAGGCTCAGCATTGAACTAGAATTTTCACAAAAATTGTGGCTTCCATATTCCTATTATGGTTAGTTTACTTTAAATGTAACGTTTTAGAATAATTCATTTTTATTCAATTTAACTGTAAAACAGGAATAAGAAACAAGTATCATGAGTAGCATTTAAGTAGTACACGGAATAAGATGATATCAAACATGTCAGAACATATGAATTCAATAACATGCATGTTATCCATATAGTTTGAGAGCAAATTCTTAGTAGTAGAGAGTGCATCAGTATTGCTTATAGAAGAATCCATACCATCTGATATTAACCCCTTAGTGACGGGAGACGTACACTGTACATCCTGCCACAAAGTGCCTAAATGATTGGCCAGTTACACTGCACGTGACCAGTTATTTGTAGCTCTGTAAAGCTGGTAACTGCTGATTCTCAGCGGTTGCCATTCATTACTGAATGCCTCAGTATTGAGGAATTCATTAATGAAATAGTTAAGCTTTTGTAAAAGCTTCTTTCTTTCATTAATGAAAGAACAAAGCCGTTACATACAAATACGTGATAGATGAATAGCAATCCGGTATTTGACAGCTAAAGATAGCAGAGAGGTATCAAAGTGAGTCACCTCTCTGCTATTCGTTTTGACAGCTCCATAGACTGGCCCAAACTTTACAAAGCTGTGTGATACATCTCAGGCACAATGTTACAATGTATCTCTGTGCCTAAAAAGGTATCACATCTGATCGTCTGAAAGAGGTGTTAGGTACACATGCTTGATATAATTATATAGCCCTATATTTCCTCTAAAAAACAATATATAATATGTGTGGGTACATTTGGTAAGAAAGTATATTATTGGCCTTGCAAAAATGTAAAAAGTGTGTCAATCATTTACGAACAGAAACTGAAAACAAGCTCAGTCATGAAGGGGTTAAAGACTTAAATGTAATATCAAGATGCACACTGTAAGACAGATTAACCTGAGGTTAGGTAAAGAGTCAGATAAGAAGCTAGCAATAATAGGGCACAAGTAGGAAGAGAAAGAAAGGAAAATGAAAACATTAAGTACAATAGAAACTGTGATTGGAGTTTTCACACTTCCTAATATTCAGTAGGTAGATAGCAGGGAGGTATTTGAGTATGACGGTTGGTTGTAGGGATTTGAACCCATGGCTCCCAATTAGCTATAACCAACTCATGATGTCCGTCTCTAATGGTCAAACCTTGTTCATATTGATAATTAATATTTACTCAATGAATAACATCAGAAATAGGAGTACTGGTCTGTTTTCACTTGCTTGAAATAGGCAATCTAATAGCAATTAAAACATGTGCTACCACAATTCTAAACTCTGGGGGTTAGGAATGTATATTTATATTCAATAACGCCATTTGGGGTGATGGTGGTCGCATGATCCCTGTTAATTTGGAAAGGAGAGAAAAAACAGAGTTCCAAAAGCTATGAAGGTGTAATAGACCTGCTATGCTTGCCTCGACGTCTCAGACACAGAGGGTAGCTCCGCCCCCGGTCTGTCGACATCACGCTGCTCCGCCCTCCTCCTCAGCTTAAGCAGCAAGGGTTCACTTGTCTGATGTTCCTGCAATGAATGCAGACGCTGGACAAAGCTCCCTACAGACACGCTCTCAATCCTAAATGATAGGCTGTCCCCATGGGACCCTCCAGAGCCTGCACACCCTCCTGATCCTGCTGGGACTTCTTGTGCTTCCCATCCTTACATTGCGGCTATACCAAAAATCTGAACCTAAAGACGCCTTCTAAGAAGTTCAGCGCGTTGTTCATTGGACCTTTCCCGATACATTCCGTCATAAATCAGTGTGCTGTCCGTTTGACTCTGCCTCCAACCCTCAGGATTCACCCTACTTTTCACGTATCTCTGCTGAAACCCTATATTTCCAGCCCTTTCCCAAATCGCAATCCACCGCCGGCTCCTCCGGTTACGGTTGAAGGACAGGAGGAATATGAGGTTGAGGAAATTCTCGATTCCAGAAGACTTAGGGGTAAACTACAGTATCTCATACGCTGGAAGTCCTATGGTCCGCAGGAGGATTCCTGGGAGGACGCTACATCTGTGCACGCTCCCCTGCTTGTTCGCAGGTTCCACTTGCGCCATCCGTTGAAGCCTGCAACCCACGGAGTGGGTTCCGTAAGGAGGGGGTCCTGTAATAGACCTGCTATGCTTGCCTCGACGTCTCAGACACAGAGGGTAGCTCCGCCCCCGGTCTGTCGACATCACGCTGCTCCGCCCTCCTCCTCAGCTTAAGCAGCAAGGGTTCACTTGTCTGATGTTCCTGCAATGAATGCAGACGCTGGACAAAGCTCCCTACAGACACGCTCTCAATCCTAAATGATAGGCTGTCCCCATGGGACCCTCCAGAGCCTGCACACCCTCCTGATCCTGCTGGGACTTCTTGTGCTTCCCATCCTTACATTGCGGCTATACCAGCTACTACAGCCAGGATACAGACTCCAGGATTACCTTTACCTGCTAACCAGTGTACTCCTAACAGCAAGTATTGATTACCCCAGCTGTGACTTGCTTATGCAACTTAACTGACTTTGCTAGTGATGTGAAGTGAACATTACAAACACCTCCGTTTATCCTAGCCATACAATCCTGTGTGATATGCACTTGTGATGTGAAGTGAACATTGCAAATACCCGGGTTGTTACTTGCTCAGTCAACCAATTGACTTTTGCTGCTTGTTTGTTAAGTGAACATTTCAAGTACTACCATTTGACCCTTCCTTACTTAAAACGATTATTGAACTACCATGTGAAGTGACTGCTAATTTCCCTTGTTGGAAGGAGATATGCAGCTGAGTTCCATCTCCAAACATAAAAGATTATTACAGAAGGCTCTTACACTCTCATATAATATAAAGGAGTTTACCAATACGGCCACATTGCCAACATAGTGGTGAGACATCTGGATAAAGTTGAGCAAGTGTGTATGCGGTCATTTACCATCTATGTAAGAATTTTAGAAAATTCTCCCAGCGATCCACACATTTAGAAGCTAAGTAGCTAATTTTGTTCATCTTTTGCCTGTGGTCAATGGAGAATACTTGTTTTTAATCCCTCTCCCAATTGCAAATTACAATAAATTTAGAAACTGTATTTTTATCCTGCGGGTATGCAAAAAAGAAGGAAACACTTTTCCTCCTGGGAGAAATACATTTCCAGTGGTTCCACACCTCAGAGGGAAGGGAAATAGAAGTGAGGAGGACTTACTATAAGACTTAATTTGCAACACTTTGATACAGTCAGATAGTTTAGATACTGAGGCAAGTGAGGGAGGAGTGGTTAAACCCTAAGCTATCCAGCCACTAACATCCAAATTGGGTATAAGGTATTGATAGGTGGATAAGGGAAGTGGTAAGAGATTTAAGTTGTATGCTGTGTATTAGACATGTACATTTTTCTTCATTCCAAGTGGATATTTATACGAATAACATTCAATTCGGAAATGCCGATGTATTCGAATTTCCGAATTCTAATGCATCCAAATGAGAACAAAACCAAATGCTTGTTTAAGGAAAATTTGGATCCTTCCAAATTTCATTCAAGAGTAAACTAATTCAGACTGTTCTCTGGCAAATCACATGGGGTTTTTTTTGGCTGTTGGGGGTTGCATTATAAGCACGGTCATATGACTTTGTTCTGAAAGGAACATTCAGACGGATCTGAAATCTGAATAATGAACTAAATCAAACTTCGGATCTGAATTCCAAAAAAACGATAGAAATAAATATCCGAAACTAAACACATTATTTGCAGGGTTACATATCTACTGTTTATAGTTTGCTAGAACCTCATGCTAGATTGTCACAGAACCTATAAATGTCAGATATTATGAAATTGAGACTGAATTAGACAACGAGACTGCTAGTAAAAAAGCTTCCAAATTATGGTCAAGCACCAAGGATTGCTCAATAGAGATCCACAGTTTAGTAGCATTCAGAGTTACCCAATATTGCAATTGGTCCAATTAAGTAATTAAATAATAGTCATACAATATTGGGATTCACAATCCACCTGCTGACCTATGCTTCACTAAATTAGATTAGGACGCTCTAGGTCGGGGTGCGTGGCCAGCGCTTGAAGCAGATGGCTACTTGAATTAGAGCTCAGGCCAACGATAGATCACAATATACTGAGCTATGGGACCCCATACCGCTTTACATTCCCCTGGGTACCTCCGCTGAACAACCCGAAATGTCCCGCAAGAAGAAAGACGGAACCCGACTGAAAAAACTCACCTCTTTCTTCACGGCCTCTGGCCACACACCGAAACAACATGGTGATGGTCAGTCACCCTGCACATCAGCCACTCTCAGTGCGGCCAACGATGAGTGCCCGGATGCCTCTGAGGATCTCTGGTCCAAAGGTGAGAAGCAGTGTGGATCCCCGAGGTCTGCCTTGCCGATGCGGCTCTCGTCCTCCTCGCCGGTCTCTGTGGCTGCTTTCTCGCCTGGCACTGGCAGCCCTGAAAAATCGAGGCTGAGGCTTTCAGGCCCTAAACAGCATGGGGAGCTTGTGAGTCCTCTCCATTCTTATATGGATGTCCCCAGGGAACTGGTGACACCTTTTAGTTCATTCCCAACATCTGACAAACCACTGTTTGGTACGGCTCTGAAGGACATTCTGGTGTCTCTGCAGAGCACTATCCATTCTGACATGCAACACCTCGTCAGACAATTTAAAGCAGAGATACAGGAGGTGAGCGATACTCGAAAAGTATCTGTGCATCCCTAGATTCCACCCATAGATCATGCTGGGAGGGAACACACTACAGAGGTGTATACATGTTCGTGGTGTGTTTATAAGGTTAGTAAATCGACCCCATAGAGTCTCCCATATTGAAGAGAAGATGTGGGACTTTGCTTCCACAATCAATGAGTTGGTAGACTCCCACAATGATAGAGAAGATGAGTTTGTGTGGCTCATATCTAAAGTGGCTGATATGGAAGATCGCAATCGACGTAACAACCTTAAGATTAGGGGTATTCCTGAATCAATCCACCAACCTGACTTGGCAGGATATGTACAGAAATGTGTTCAGGGCTATCCTTCCCCAACTTTCTGCTACTGACATCATCATTGAATACACAGATTACCTAAGCCGTCACACATTCCTGAAACCTTACCCAGGGACACCCTTATCCGTATACATTTCTACCATGTCAAGGATCAAATCATGAGGGCAGCCAGACTTTCCTCTTTACTGACTGAATATGTGAAACTTCAAATATATGCTGACCTTTCGCAACATACCCTCTCGATCCATAGGTCCTCAGGAATCAGGGAATCACATACAGGTGTGGATTCCCGACCAAGCTCCTGATCTCAAGGGAAGATACCACATACTCCATAGTCTCCCTAGATCAGGGCCTGGCTCTGCTGCGAAAATGGGATATAATCCCCGCTTTGGTGCCTCCAAACAAGGAAACTCTAGGCCATTTCTCTTTCCAGATATAAGAATGAACGTTAAAAGAAAGAGTCTTAAAAAAGCTCTGTGGAATGGGAATAGGAAGTGTCCCAAAGTAAATTAGAATTTTTGCATCAAGATTATTATTTTAAACGCTGCTACATGGTATACCCATGAGATTTCAATTTGGGCTACAGATTTTAGGTCTTGTTTGATGGAAGTCAGTAACAACAGAAATTTCACAGATAATAATTTGGTAGCAGGGTAGGTAAGTTAAGAATACCCAAATATGGGGTACAAATGGGTTCCTAACAATAGAATTCCCTTTTGATGTGAGTGGCAAGATTGGTAGGTATACCCAAGTTTAAGATGCAAGATTTAGGAACATTAATTTTGTATAGAATATATACCCAACATCTTTGATAACAGTCTGTACTGCACTGAGTGAATGCAGCAGATTTGTAAAAAAAAGAACAACATCATTGGCAAAAAGCCCAATCTTATGGAAATAGACAGCAATAGTCACTCCGGCAATAGAGGGATGCTCTCTGATTGCTATAGCAAAATGCTCTACCATCAAAGAGAAAATGATAGGGGACAAGGGGTGCCCTTATCGTGTTCCATTAATGATAGAGAATTCTGCAGACAGCATACCAGAGGTGAACACCTTTGTGAAAGGTTTAGAGTACAATTTCATTATAGCAGAATGTTTATCACCAGAAAAAAACAAATTAAATTTTATCAGTTTCAACATATCTAAGTCAATTTATCATACATATAGTGCCATCTGACACTTGTCTAGATGTCACAAAACCAACTTGATTTTGGGCAATAATATGAGGGATACTGTCAATAAGGTGATTTGTGAAAATTTTTGAATATATAATTTTATATCTGAATTTAGTAAAGCTATAGACAAACAATTTTAAGGTTGGTCAGGATCTTTGCTTGGCTTCCGTAAAGTAATTATGGTGACTTGCAGCATCTCTTTCAGAAAAACTACTGAAGTAGATGCGGTGTTAAATAATTTCTTTAAATAAGGCATTAATTCATCAGTACAGGTCTTAAAACATTCTGCAGAGAAGCCGTCTATGGCAGGCGATTTATTATTGGGAAGGGAATTAATAGCTAATCTAACGTCATGGTCTGACACTGCCACGTTGAGTTGTTACAAACATTCAGGAGATATCTCTGGTATATTAGTCAGAAAATAATTTTTTTTGTGCACGGATACTGATTTTGGTGTGTTTTAACAATTGAATTGTGTATTTTTATTGGTTTAATATTAATTTGAGAAACATTTGTGCAATTATCGCAGGGCCTACAAATTTAGTATCACCATCTTTTTATTCTACCGGGCCTGCGCTTTCAGAAAATATATGGTTTGGGGGGTCTTTTACAAACGCTAGCAACGCAGCAGTTGAAAATCAAATCAATGGGAAAAAATTGCAGAAAATAAAAAAATGGCTTGGCCAGCTGATTTGAAAAATGTTCCGGAGGGCTTGGCAGTGAAAGGGTTAAGGGAGCCTAAGCATGACTTAATAGATTCTTGGGAGGGTTGGATAACAAGAATCATCCTGTAAATTGTATAAAGTACTATAATAATTTCTAAAGGCATTGGCGATATCTTGAGGGTTACTGTATAAAGAGGGGCCTTAGAAATAGGATGTTTCAGACATGATCATTTAACATTGCTCTGGCACTTTTTAGGTTGTGAAGCAAGACGTTTTCCCACCTTGTTGGACTGTGAGTAATTCTAGCTCTTTTGAGCATCGACTCATAGTTCTGAAGAAGCAAAAGTTGTAATTCTCGTCTGCAAGCTAAGAGGTCAGCAGCTACAGCGTGAGAGAAAAATATTTTCTTAACTGCTTCCAAGCTAGTGATATGAACTAAAAGGTCCATTAATTGCTGTGACCTTTGTTTTGTTTCCCTTGAAGCTAATTGAATTAAAAGGCCCTTGATATATGCCTTATGAGTAGGGATGTCCCGATACCACATTTTCAAGACCAAGTACAAGAAGTACTTCCCCTCATGCACTTGCCGATACAATTACTGATATTTTTTCTTAAAGGGACAGGTGGCATTTAAAAAAAACCAATATGGACTAATGATTTTAGGGCAATTTCTATATGATTATGAAGAACTTTTATTTAAGACTGTTTTAGAACAATAAAACATTTTTATTTGCTTTCACACAGCTGTAGTGAAACTATGAATCCGATCATGCATCTGCCTCTGGGATCATTTAACCTATTCATGTTTTCAACCGCGATCGCATGGGACCACCCGGGGCGGTATTGCGGTGGGAAACCATGCGATCTGCCTGGTGCGAATGGAGTGCCATTAGAAAATAATGGCACCGCCAGCAGGATCGGCGGTGGTGTGCGATTCCGTGACCGCCCAGCCATCCGCTTGGTTTCGTGCACAATGACCGTCGCACACCACTGCCGATTGCGCTGGCAGTGCCATTATTTTCTAATGGCACTCCATTCACGCCATGCAGATTGCACGGTTTCCTGCCGCAATACCACCTCAGCCGTGCGGTTGCACATAATCGCGATTGAAAACACTGCGTGTTTATTCGCCTTGCAGATGATGGGGCAGCGGGGCTGCTTTTCATTTTTTCAATGTTTATTTATTTTGTAATTTTTTTTCATTTTCATTTATTTTATTATTTTTCCTTTATCACCTTTTTATTTTTTTACATTCTTATTTAGTTAAATTTTTAATTAGTTGTTATTATTTTTTACTTTATTATTTTTTACTTTTTTAACTATTTGTTTCACTTAACTTTATTGCTATCACACAGGGGCTACAAGCAATAACTTTTTTCAAAAAAAGTGAAGTTGTTGCGCCATAGGTGAGTAGCGTTGTTATTGTTGGCCTCTTAAATAACAATACAAATAGGGGCATGATCTGACCATGTGATGGCATGAATAGATGCAGATGAAACACGTTGTAAAAGCCACTTGTCCACTAAGAACAGATCAGTTCTCAAATACATTTTATGATAAGTGGAATAGAAGGTGAAGTCCTTTTCAGATGAGTGAAGGCATTGCCATCAACCATATAGGTCAGATCTATGAACAAAATATTTGATAGTATGTCTAAGATGAGATTTAGGGGTAGAAACATCCAATGAGTTGTCAATAATACAGTTAAAATATCTGCAAAGTAAAATATGGCCTCTCTGAATTGCATTCATTTTCTTTAGAAGTTTCTATATAAAAGCCAATTGTCTAAAGTTAAGGGCATACAAGTTAACTAAAGTGAAAATAATGTGGTTCATTTCACAGACCAAAATTATCGGAAATACATTCAAGTTTCTGAAAGGACACTGAATTAGAAATCACTATGAAAACCCCTCTTTTTTTGCTGCAGTATTAAAAGAAATGTGAGGGAAATCTTTATGAAATCAATGGGGCAGTTTAATCCAATGGAAATGGATTTCTTGAACAAATATTATATCACATTGAAATTTTCTAGCATCAGACCACAGGGTTCTCTGCTTATGCAAACTATTTAATCCTTTAGCATTAAGATGTAGTTTTCAAATGATGTCACCAACACACCATAATCTTTGTGTAATCAGCTCCATTTATTAAAAAACAATTGCCATTCAAATGCAAGGGCTTTCGGGCCTGTACAGGGTCCCATTTACCAGGCTCGGAGTAGGGGTCCCTGTGTGGCCGCGAAAGGAATTGCATTTGAATATCAATTGTTTTTCAATAAATGGACTTTTGTTGATTACACAAAGATTATGGTGTGCTGGTGACATCCTTTGAAAACTACATGTATATCACGGCGCCATCCATAGTCACTATTAATGATGGGCCAAACACCCCGGTGTTCGGTTCATATTCGAACACCCGAACGGCCGAAAAGTTTGAATAGGAACTCGAACCTAATGAAAGTCAAGGGGGGTCGAACTTTCAAAAATGATTGTCCCTTTTAAGAGGGCTTATGTGCAAGTTATTGTACATAAAAGGTGTATGGGGGTCCGGGTACTGCTCTGAAAGGAATCAATGAAGAAAACAAACAAAAAAAACGTTTTTAAAGGAGCAGTGATTTTAACATCAGTTAAAGGGTAAGAATAAAAATGAAAAATTCCTTCAAATATCGTGCCTGGGGGGGTCCCCTTAACCTGCCTGTGAAGTGGCGGATCTGTAGGATGTATAGAACCTGCTGCAGCAAAACTGACATTTCTAAAAAAAAAAATGAATTTTTTTTTGTTTACTCTTAAAGTGTGCAGTTCCCCCTCCCAAACAATACCAGACGCTTTAGAACTGGTAGGAATGTTAGGAGGGACCATTTAAAAAAAAAAAAAAGCATATGGTTTCCCCTAAAAGTCATACCAGACCCTTAAGGTCTGATAGGAATATTTAGGAGTGACCCCGTGTAAAAAAAAAACAAAGAAAAAAGTGTGTGGGGTTCCCCTTCAAAGTCATACCGGGCCCTTAAAGTCTGGTAGGAATATTTAGGAGGGACCCCTTGTAAAAAAAAGTGTGTGGGGTTCCCCCTCAAAGTCATACCAGGCCCTTAATGTCTGGTAGGAATAGTGAGGAGGGACCCCATGTAAAAAAACACAAAAAAAGTGTGTGGGGTTCACGCTTTAAGCCATACCATGCCCTTAAGGTCTGGTAGGAATTTTAAGGAGGAACCCCACCCCCAAATATGGAAAAAATGTGGGGTCCCCCCTAAAATTCCATACCAAACCCTTGATCTGAGCATAGGCCTAGCAGGGCCAGAAAGGGGGGGACGAGTGAATGCCCCCTCCCTCCCACACCAGGCCGCATGCCCTTGGCACTGGGAGGGTATCCCCATGCCGATTGGGACAAGGGCCTCGTCCCCACAACCCTGACCCGGTGGTTGTGAGGGTCTGCGGGCAAGGGGCCTTATTTGCATCTGGGTACACGTTTAATTAAGGGGGCATCAAGATGCTGCCCCCCTCCCTTGTGGGTTAAATAAAATAGTTATTAACGGCCAGCCGGGAGCTTCTTGGATGTAACTGGGCATGTATACACGTCCTGTTAGTCCCGCCCACTCGTGCGCGCCACGCTCGAGTGGGAAAGACACATCATTTAAAAACCGGCTTGTATGGGGTCCCGGTATGTGCGCCCCCTCCACGGCTCCCCCCCTCCCACTGTCATGCTGATCCCGGGCTCTGCTGTGCCCGGTGTGAGCCCGGGACCAGCATAGTGGCTCTCTGACAGGGGATTAGAGGGAGGTCGGTTCATGATCTCCCTCTGGTTCCCTCTCCGATGTCAGAATGCGGAAGTGGTGTATATTACATCACTTCATCATTCTCGTGTCACTCTCCAGCTTCAGATGCTGGAGAGAAGCTGATGAAGCAGATCTCTGCTTCATCAGCTTCTTCAGGGGGGTCCTAGGTGGCATTAGGGGTCTTGGAGACCCCTGGTGTCTCCATAAAGAGGACCTGTCACTTCTTTTGCTATCACATATAGGGGTTTCTTAGACACCTCTGTGATAGCAATAAAGTTAAGTGAAAAAAATAGGAAAAAAATTAAAAGTTTCCCCCAAATTTTTGTTAAGTTAAACATAAAAAATAATTAAAAAAAACAATTTTTTTAAAGTCCTCACCCCTACATACACGCATGTAAACATGCGTCAGGTGCGCATACCTGCGAAAACGACGATTGCGCCCATTACGCTGCACATGTTACATATCGCCGCGAATGTCGCAGTGAGAGCAATAATTTTAGGGCTATCAATCACCGATAACACTAAACTGATGAGCTGTAAAAGCTTTTAAAGCGTCGCCTATGGCCAATTTTGGGTGTGCTAGTTTTTTGCGTTTTCGCGAGTGCGCACAATTTTTAAGCTTGACATGTTTGGTGTCTATGTACCCGATGTGACCCCATCTTTTATATTTTACCAAAAAAGTGGGTAATATTAGTTGTTTTATAACATAATGTAAAAAAAAAATTTCAGTAATTTCTCCTGAATATAGTAAAAAATAAACCCCCCAGTGGTGATTAAATACCATCAAAAGAAAGCTCTATCTGTCCCCAAAAAATGGTATAAAATTCATTTCAGTACAGCGTTGCATGACAGAATAAATGTCAGTCAAAGTACCGCAGCGCTGAATACTGAAAAATGGCCTGGCCAGGAAGGGGGTCTAAACACCTGGTCTTCAAGTGGTTAAAAAGTCCGGACTTTTGATAAAATTAAAGGATTAAATTAAAGGATTAATTGCATTAAGAAGTCTAGCAATACATCTTATGTTATACTTTAGCATTAAGAGACACAATTGTCTAATTGCATGTCTGGGGTGATGATGACTTTGCATCCCTTACCAAAAAATCCATTCATACCCTCTCCCTTGCCCAACATCAATACAGTATAATGCCCCCCCTCTCCTACAGGTCCCTTATTACCTCCTCCATTGATTGCAGGCTGCCATACTGTCTGAAGCCCTGCTAGCATAAATGTATAGCCAGTATGTCTATGCCTGTGCACTCAGGGCCGGCCTTAGGGGTGTGCGAGCAGTGCGCGCACAGGGCGCCTAAAGGCCTAAGGCCGGCCCTGTGTGCACTAATGTCTCATAAGCTTGAATGTTATTGAGCTCCTGCATTAGGAGTACATCCTATTGCTGCTGCAGTACAGGTACATTCCATTCAAATCTCATTCAAATCTGCATGTTAGTGTACAAGTGCAGGAAGTTCAGCACTAGATTTTTATTGGTCAGGCTGCAGTCTGTAGTGGGATTTTCATATTACCCTATACTGTATATGTCATATTATTACTATTAATTAGCATATGCATTCTTATTAATTTTTTTAGTATTTATATAAATCAGTAGTTGTCACTTAGTTTTAAAGAGAATCTCATAAAGTCACAATATAGAAATATAAATTTCAAAGGTAAACTTTATTGCATACAGATTTGTGGTGGGGTTTTTAGAGAGGACTCAGTTGATTAGAAAATTGTAGAAATGTATTGAAATTCATGTAAAAAATTTTTTATAATAAAAGTTAAAAACATCCACACACATGATGATAGAGGACTCACCCCAAGTGGGGGCAAGTGGGGGGACACCCGCAGGAACAAAAGAGGCGAGAACCGGAAGAAGGGGAGAATCAGGGATTTTTTAGAGTACCGAATGAGAGGAGACAACAAAAAACTGGGCATTCTTTCAGAAACAAGATCTCAAACAAAGCTGGAAATAATTAACATCTCTGAATATAAACGGAACAGGAGCGACAGGTTCTGGGCTTGGGACTGAGTTTTTGCCCAACCCAGGAACTCGACCTATTTGAGACCGTAAAAGATCTGCATTTGTTTGCAAGAAACCTAATGTTTAAAGTCCTCTATGATAAAAACATTGAAAAGAAGGATGACAACAGACAGAGACCTGATCATTGGCAAGGATATACAATCAATGACTTTAGAGCCCTCAAGGACTTAATGCAACTCTGGGAAGAAGGAAGCGACCAAACGGTAGGGGAAAGAAATAATGAACTGGTACAAACAAAATATTACTACCCAGAACCATATAGCAAGTGGTCTGAGACCTCACCCCTGTCAAATTATATTGTTCCAAAAAAACTACAATCATAGTAGTGTAGGGGTTTTGAACGAGGCGCCAGACTTTTTTTTTTTTGTAAATACATAATGTATTAAATATCTTAAAATGTCATGATTCAGGCATAAAATACATACATGATTATTCGATTCCTCAATTCTATTCTATAAGATCATGATTTACAGAAAATATACAAGATTCATGGATTCCTCATTAATAGTCTAATTTCATATTAAACATATTCTACATAATATTTAAAACCATAGGCAAAATCCCATTCAATTGTTTCATATTCTTATCACGTTATTGTAATGCAAAACTCCACAGATTTCCAACGCGTTTCGTTCATGTACTTCATCAGGGAATATTGTGGTAGGAATCTAATTAAGAGTACAGGTATTCCTCACTTAACGACCGAGTTCCTTTCCTACGACCAGGTCGTTAAACGAATTGGTCGTTAAGTGAGGAACTCTATACAGTACTGTACTGCATTAGTACAGTACTGTATAGCGTTGCCGATGTACAGTACTGAACAGTGTACTGTACATCGGGCAATGAAAATACTCACGGGGACGCGCTGTGAAGAACGGAGGACGTCACTTCCCCCAGCGACACGTCGCACTGGCGCTGACACGCGAGGTCGGAGGTCGCTCGGAGGACGGTCGTAAGTGCGAGTGGTCGCAAAACAGGTAAGTCGTTAAGCGAGGAGTATCTGTATATAATCCATTGTTTATTAATAAATCCATATATGTGCAATGCTCATTCTTCCTTATATTATGTCAGTGCTCCTTCATGTGTGTCAGTTAACATTTCCCACACTCATCTGAATGTGATACTTATCCTGTGTGTTACTTTGAAAAACCTGCTCCCATCCCCTTTTTACAGTTAGAAACAAGATGGATCTATAAATTAAAAGCAAATATACCCCCTGGCCTAAACGAAATACTTAGTTACAAATCATTTCTCAAAAGTTGAAACTTTCCACAAAATGATCATGGGAAAGTGGGAAAGTTGAAAGAAAAAGGTTTCCCAAGAAAAGCTCTTAAAATCACCAAAATCACGAAATATAGGTGACTTGATCATAGGAGGTTGATGCATATGTTCGGATTCAGGGACTGGAACTGGAAATAGACAGACCAAGAGGCACATGCATAGGCACACACAGGGTCGTGGACGCATGCATGTGCAATTTTCTAAATGGGTATATATATTTAAAGAGAATGACTAAGGAAGTCTATAATAATTGTAAGCTAAAAAAAGAAAATTTAAACGTATAACAATATTATATGGTAAAAACTGTCTAATACCTTGAGACGTTGATATATAAAGTTATGAAACATAGGGATACTATATATGTAAAATGAAAATGGACGTATATATATTTATACACAAAAGATATGTATGCAACTGTGCGTCTATACTGAGCCCTAGATAAACATGCATATGTTGTTGATAATGCATTTATACATGAATAAAACAATCTGAAGATAATCAAATATTGATAAATGAAATATAACAATGAATGGGTATAAATGCATTAAAACAAGAATATACCCCATCTATGAAGTAAGACTGTATCCTCTATCTACAACGTATCAGATAGGATTAAATAGGATCATTGATCCATATATATGCAGACCCCCTATACACCTGGGATCGAGGCACTCTGAGGGGACCATGCATGCGGCGGAGCCATATAGGCTATAGGTAGCCAAGCGCCCCATATACCGAGTTATAATTGTGCCCTGTAAGACAGTGACAGGAGAGACAGCAAGATAGTGACAGGATAGTGTGACCGAATGTCTCAGATCGGAGAGACTAGGCAGAGTCTGCTTAGTACAACTCAGCCGTACTTGACAGTGTTGATATACAACACGTATACAAAATCACGGAAGGGACTGGGGCATGCGGGGCTCGATATGGGTGCCACACCCCACGGTGACGTCACACGCCAATCTAGCGTCGTATCGGTGGGGGGTGGACGCATATAAAGAGAAAGATGAACTATACATGGAGAGAGAGTGGCAGACACACATTTGAGTTTGAAATACAGACGGAAGGAAGCTGGAGACAGTCTACTAATTGATGGACTCGGTTAAGGAGATCTTTTAATTTGAATTTAAGGTAAAGCTATGTTTGGGCACGATTAACTTAATGGGTTTGTAGTTATCATTTTGGCACACAATTGCAGTGAAATACAAAAAAGGGGAGGACTGGAAAGGAGATACATAGAAATCAAAGGGCGCTTAATGGGATTTAATACATATACTGTATGGCACATGATGAATATAATATATGAGGAGGAATATAAACATGAATTTTTCTGGCCGATCACTAATTAACACATAGTAAAAATGAAGGGACAGGGAGATTACTGATATATTTAATGAAAGAATAACAATCACTAATAGATGGGGAACTCAAAGGGCTTTTTACTTCACATACAACAAATAAAGCAATTTAACATGACACACACTGGTGTAATTAAAGGTATGAGGATGAGATGATAAGTAGAGTAGTTTACGATATAGGTACACAAATATATTAAATATTATTGTTATATCTAATATCACGGTTATGTTCTAAATATTGGAGCTCCGCTGGACTCTTTGTGCGTCTGTGGCTCCGCCGCATGATATTTTCTGGGGGTGACTAGAGTTGGTCATGTCCCCCTTGAGCTAGGTCTCCTCATGATTCTTCACCCCTAGGTAAGTGGCTGTACAATGTAACCATACTAAGAAGGAATATGCATAGCTAAATAACAAATTGAAATATTGAAAATTGTAAAATATGAATCATTGATAAAGTATGAAATTATGAAAGGATGTATGATGGATGAACACTTTGATGAACAATGTATCATGTATTTACAACTAGATTTGTGCCAAAAATATACAAAAAAACCCCTGAGGAAGCCTATGAGCGAAACGCGTAAGTGATTAATGAGGGATTATGTAGAGTATGATATGATTTATGAATCATGTATGAATTATCTATTAAATGTGAAAATAAGGAATACGTTTAGGGACATAAGAATCATATATGTATGTATATGAACCCTGTTTTTAACTTTTATTATAATTTTTTTTAAATGAGTCCTCTCTAAAAACCCCACCACAACTTGTGTTGTAAATGTGTATACAATTGATTAGATTGGGGTGAAGTCTCAGCTCACCTGGGGGAATATTTTGGGAAGTGCTTTTTTGGAGTGAAAGGTAAACTTTAGTTCCACTCTTGTTTAGGTATATACTGTATTCCTAAGACCAAGGAAAGGAATTCTATAAATCTTTGACAGAAATAAATGAAAGTCTTTTTATAAGCCATGTCTGTAGTGAATAGACTATGAGTAAAATATTAGATAATGTGCTTTAATTAAACTGAATGGTACATAGAAAAGGGTCTGCCTGAATCTTAAATGATACTCTTGTAAAATATATTTGAATGGGAATACACTATGAGAATATATTTAATATTAGTATTTAGTAACATAAAGAAGTACGAAGTAGGTTAAAAAGTGACTTCTGAAATGGTTAAAGGGTTATTAAACCCTCACATTTTTTTTGCATATATCTACTGCTAGCAAGCAGTAGATATATACAAGAACTTAAAAAAAGACAAAACCTTTTGAAACAGGTTTAAACATACCTGTGTCTTTGCCGTGCGCTTCCGTCCGTACATCTGAAGAGTCTTGGGCGGACGAAAAGGATCTTGGGGCGGGTGTATGCGCAGTTCAGATGTTCTGTCGGGAGACGAGGAGAGACACAAAGTAAGTCTATGGAGCAGAGTGCCCCCGCACAGGCACCATGGGACATGAGAGAAGAGGAGGACATAAGAGTCAGCACTGGATCGGAGACCGGCACCAGCGCTGGAGGGACAACTGAAAAGGACAGTAAAGAAGAAGATGATCAAATAAAGAGGCATCATTTAAGGTAATTGCAGAAACGTCACCAGCACACGATCATCATTTAAGGTAAGTCCCGACACTAACATTGGGTGGGGGAAAAAATAGCCTTTAATGTCACTTTAAGTCTATCTAATTGTATGACAAATGTCAGATGTAGGGCTAGTTACAATGACATAGGCCTTCACAACCAATTATATTGTGGCTTATACAGTGGGGGGATATCAAAACTGGAGCAAACAGAATGTGGAACAGTTGCCTATGGCAACCAATCAGCATCTCTCTTCAGTTTGCTCAGGTAAGCTTTGAAAATGAGATAGAGAAGCTGGTTGGTTGCAGTGCAAATCTACTCCAGATTTTGTGTGCTCCAGTTTTGATAAATTCCTCCCAGTATGTTTCTATTGTAAAATTTCTTAGGGGTCTATTCACTAAGCTGCCGAAGGATCTAGCCGTAGCTTCAGCTGATCCTTCGGCTAGCTTCGGCCCCAGGACCCCTTCGGTTCAGTAGAAGGGCTGCTGTATGGGCTATTCACTATAGCCTGCACAGCTCCCGAAGTTGGCTGAGCAGCTCAGTCGAGCCTAAGGCATATGCCTCGGCTTGACTGAGCCGAGGTGAAAGCAGAAGCTGGCCGAACGGCCGGCCAACAGCCTGCTTCTGACAGCTGGGCGGAGCCAGCCGTCATCTCACGGCTGGTTCCGGCCACTTGCAGAGAGATCAGCCAGGATAACCAGGGACGCCATCTGTCATTACACACTGAGAACCCAGCGGGGCCGCTATGATATCACAATGGCCTCTCCGGGTTCTCAGTGTGTAATGACAGATGGCGTCCTTGGTTACCTGGTTACGTTGATGTGTCATTACTCTCCCGGACGCTCTGGGAGTCTAATACGGCTCCCGGCCACCCAGGAGAGAAACACTTTCTCCCAGAAAGGTTTACTCTGCTCGATCGAGCAGAGTAAACCTTTCCTTTTGATCTGTTTTTTTCTGACTTGGGGCCGATGGCCACCCTCAGTCAGAAAAAAAAGCCAGCATAGGAATGCATAGCTCGATTCCCATTGGCTATTTAACTTTGCAAGAGCCAATAGCAAACCAGCTATTGCACCCGCCCATTGCTGCTGTTAATCAGCAGAGGAGGACCTGCAGTTCTCCATCAGGTCCCCTTCTGGTGATTGACAGCAGCAGGGGGTGGGTGCAATAGCTAGTTTGCTATTGGCTATTGCAAAGTGAAATAGCCAATAGGAATCTAGCTATGCATTCCTACTGTGTTTTTTTTTTTATTCTGACGGCAGCAGAACCACCTGGCCAAAAGAAAACAGTTGGGCGGAGCTAGCTGTCACTGCTAGCTCTGCCCAATCGTTTTCTATTTTATTTTTTCTACTTTTTTAACTGTTTTTCTATTCTGCTCGGTACCACCATCTATGAGACTAGGCCAAACAGCAGCGAGTAGCCTGCCAGAGGTTCGGCTCAGCCGATCCAGATGTTGGATCAGCTGATTCGAACTCCTTCTGCACTTCAGGTCGGCCGAACATGCTGTGCATGTTTGGCCGACCCGAAGCCAGCCGCAGCAAGCCAATGTAGATAGATAGATTTTATTTGTCACATACACAATCGTACAAGTATGATATGCAGTGAAATGCTTACACGACAGCAGAGCAGTCGTGACGGCAGCCGACTACACCGGCGCCATCTTTGTAGAGCAGTACGGTGACAAGACGCGGATGTAGAGAACCTGCAGCTTCTCCTAAAGCTCCGGGTGTCGCCTCTGAACGGCAGCGTGATACAAGTGCAGGAGCGCTGTACAATCTTAACCGCCATTAATCCCCAACGGAGAACCTGACTGTGCCAGTTGGTAGACGAGAAGATCGTTATGGGCCTCCGCATAATCCCCCATCTTGTCCTCGACGTGGACGACTCCGTCTCCCAGGGCGTCAACATCCCTTCTCAGCAGCAAAAAGCACATCTCTATGCAGGGAGCACCCAAGAGACACAAGCACGTCCCCTAGGGTAGTGTCCAGCAGGGGGCGATCAGCAGTGGGACAATCCTCAATGGTGCTATTCATCTCCTCACACACATGCACAGTAGGGCCAGACCGCTCGTCCCCCTCCCCAGGCCGTATCTGCGCTCCCCCAGAGTCCAGTCTGGGCGTGGATTTTGCCGGGTTGGCGGTCACCTGGCTCCCACCTCCTTTCGGCTTCAGTAAGTTTCCGAGGGCCTTTCTTAGATTTTCGTTCTCTCCGACGGTCGCTGCGGTCAGGGGCACACATGGGTAGTATCATGGGAGTCCTCTGTGCTAAGGATTCAGCCCTAGGATTTCAGCTGTACCGGAGCTCCACTATCCTGCGACCATCCGTTGATGTTAACTGCTCCAACTGTACGGCTGATTTTAGTAGTTGTACGGCTGAAATCAGCCATACAAGCCTGAAGTGAATAGCCAAACAGCGTTCGGCTCACTTCACTTCGGGTCGGTTATTCACTCGGCTGGCTATGGCAGCTTAGTGAATAGACCTCTAATAAACAAGATCTGATAGCCCTATGTTTTTGAACTTGCTTATGCCTGTTCTCAACTGCAGCTGATAATATCAATAAATCTGCTTCACAGAATATCTTGCCTGGTCCAGTCCTTTCATTATTCTGCTTTAAGTCAGAGCAGGTAAGTAAGCACCGACAGGAGGGGGGTTAGGTGTAACACAGTTTAGTGCAGTGGTTCTCAACTCGTGGGTCGCGACCCAAAAGTGGGTCGCGACACCCTCTGCAGTGGGTCGCGGCGTCATGTCTGCATAGACCGGCCCATCTGCATTAGAGAGAACTAGAGGGGGAATTTGTGGTTCAGCCTGTGGAACCTCATAATGTCAAACTGTCCCCTCTCTCCCGGCCTCCCCCGGGCTCTCCGATAAAGTGGTATGGCCCGGGGAGAGAGGGGACTATTTCCTCACTTTCGGGCCGGCGCATTAATATCAGGAGCCGCGGCGCCCGACAATTAAGTTATAGTTCCGGTCTGCACTGGAGAGTACAGCAGATATCAATCCGCCGCTGTATCTACTGTACTCTCCAGTCCAGATAGTTCAGTCGGCTGGAATCAGAGAAAGGTAGGCAGGCAGATAGGGAGATGTGCACTGTGGCAGGACAGGGGACACTGATGGATATTATGTATTCCAAGCCCACATAATATCCATCATGTATATCCATCACTGTCCCCTGTCATAATGTATGTTAATGAAATACACAATTAATGTTATTACACAGACTGGGCTCAGAATACATAATGTCCATCAGTGTCCCCTGTCATATTGTCCTCAGTGCAGAAGCTGGGGAGGGTGGGGGGGGGGGGGGGGCATTAGCAGGGGGCTCCGCTGCAATTTTTTTACCTGCAGCAGAGCCTATGCTAATGCACCCCTCCCCCAGCTTCTGCACTGACAGGGAACTTTATGACAGGGGACACCGATGGTCATTATGTATTCCAAGCCCACATAATATCCAATAGTGTCCCCTGTCGTAATGTCTCCTGTCAATGCAGAAGCTTCGGGGGGCATTAGCAGGGGCTTAGTAGAGAACCTGCCGTGGTGCCCCTGCTAATGCCCCCCCTTCCCCATACAGACACCCTCACCACCCCCTCCAGGTTCTGCACTGACAGGGGACATTAGGACAGGGTACATTGATGGACATTATGTATTCCAAGCCCACATAATGTCCATCAGTATCAGTGGCGTAACCAGAGTTATGGGCGCCCGGGGCAGACACCCCCCCCCCCCCATTATATAAACATCCACTGGAACTGTACCCCGCAACCGCCACCCCCACACGTTTTTATTTTAATTTTGTTAAATATTTAATTTTTATTCTTTATAAACTTTTTAATTTTTTTTAATTCATTTACTTTCAGCAAAATATATATTGCTGAATACTGCACAAGTTGTTTTGTGTAATAAATTAAAATGTTTCATAAATGAAATCATTTTTGGGTCACGCCTTAATGACCAAGGAAACATGTGGGTCCCGAGGTTACACAGGTTGAGAACCACTGGTTTAGTGTATCGATGGGGCTGGAGGTGGCAGGTGGTTTGTATTTGTGAATTTGCCCTTTGAGTTTGCAAAGAAATAACCTAAACAATATTAATAACGCACAATTACAATTTATTTTTTAAACAGCTATAATAAATGTCAAACAGGAAAACATTCCAAAAACAGGAACACTGCAGTAAAATAATAATTTGCAGCTGTATAGATGTCCTTTTTGATTTGTTAGAAGAGTTTAGCTGAAAGCATGATACTTACCTATATACGCAGTTATACATATACATTAATTTCGGTTAAAAAGAGATCTTTGGAAAGGACTGTGTGAAACATGTAACAATATTTTGTATTTAATACCAAAAGTCTAAAAGAATCTTAAGTTCTTACAACAATACCCTAAACAGACCAAAATACAAAAACATAAAATCTATAGTAGGGCCCTACTCAGTCTAGAATAGCCTTATTATTCATTTATCACTTTTTATCTATTTGGTCAAAATTGTAACATTAGCGATGTCACGGTAGAAATCTGCTGAACCTAAATGTAGCCTAATATAACATATATGTTAGAGATGTAGCCACATGGGACTGTTCGATTTATACATACTAAAATGCATATCTGCTATACCTCTGATGTACTGGGAAAAAAGGGATAAAACGTTTCCTGAATTAACCTCTTGCCGTCCGCCCGTAGTAAAAAAACGGACGGACGGCACTGCAGCATCTGCGGGTTGCCGTCTCCAGACGGCAATTTTTTTCTGCTCGCGCGCGCCCCCAAGAAGCTGATAAAGCAGATCTCTGCTTTATCAGCTTCTTTTGGGGTCCATAGGTGATATTAGGGGTCCTAGAGACCCCTAATATCTCCATAAAGAGGACCTGTCAGTGTGCCTTTGCTATTATATAGGGGGTTGTTATCCCCCTATATAATAGCAATAACAATAAGTGCAAAAAAAAAAATATAAATAAAAAAAAAAGAAAAGTAACACATAAAAAAATAAAATAAAATAAAAGCCACATATAAAAAAAGGGGAAAAAACCCCCCCAAAGGGTTTATTAAAGGTTGATTTACTTTTAAAGTAGCACATGATTAAATCAACCCCAGTAAATTTGTAAATCAAGCCCAAAGAACACATATGCACATACAGTACATTTTCAAAAAGCAAAAAACATTTTTTGTTATCTTATACAGAAATTTAGAAAAGACTGTGTACCTGATATGTCAACAAAAATGTAGTATTCATGGCATGTGGAACAACGGAACACTGAATTTTATTTTTCATGACGTTTCCTTATCAACAAAAGAATAAAGTAATTGTAAAAACTGTGAAAGACTTTGCCATCACTGAAACCATCTAAACCATATTTACAAAATATTTCCCTATCTACTTCTGATAATATTATTTCAATACAGTTAGTTCAAATAATACCACAATTGCCTGCATCATTGAACAGAAACCAATTATCTTATCCTTCTTAAAAAAAATCAATGGAATTTTTTAATTGTCAAATTAAAAATATATAAACAAAAAAATATCAAATTGTGACATCACTTACAAAATATAATGATGTTCATTATAACAATGATGGTGGCGAAGACAGTGAGTATTATTGTATATATTTTAAAAAAAAAACATTTCAAAATTTGAATGTATCAGAGGAACTGGGGGATGAGTATCAAAGTTGAAAAATACCTTGGAAGATATTAACTGCAATATATTTTTAACAAGGTTATTCACAAAAGGGTGAAGAGTTTGGTAATGGCAGGAGAAGTGAACAATCTATGAAAGCGGTCGATCACAAAGCTAATTCTGGTAGATCATGATCGGAAGTTATATTTGGCTGCTCCGTTTGTCTTTGAGCTCAGCTGCTGCTGGCTGGGTGCAGTTCCCAGGCGTGACCAGCAGGTGGCGCTATGTCCCGGCCAAGCTCCTGACACTGTAAGCCGTGGTTCACAGAGTACAGCATGCAGCTGCTCCACTCTGAGGAAGCCTGAGAGCCGGGCCCTGGGGGCACACACATCGGACACAGTCCCGGGCCGGTTGAGTGATGTTCTTTCTCAGAGGGAGGGTGCATTTTGTACCGCAGGATATATATATATATATATTATGATCTGCACTCAGGATCAGACCAAACCCAATAAGCTGCTGCGCTTAAAGTGTGTCATACCCTAACAAGTGAATATAAAAAGTGCACTACACTATGAGGGTTACAACTTGCATTATAAACCACTATATAAAATGTGCAAACCACAATTAGTGCATTAATCAATCCACTATAGAGTTAAACTCTCATTCCAACACACTATACATAAAATTCATAATCCATTCATATCTACAAAGTAATATACTTTTAAATATGTATATGTATATACAAAGTTTATAAATAGATAATCCTTCTTAGAGTTCAATATATCCAGTGCGCTTTAGTGATATGTGAAATAACTACAGGACTGTGGCCTCACGGACCAGACCATTCCCCCACCTGCAGACTATGCCCTACCGACAAGACTGTGCCGTCACTTACACTATAGACGCCGCCACCTTGGTGTATACCAAAATATACTCCAAGATGGCAGCAGGCATACTCAGAACACATTGGTGGCCCATACGGCCGCTGATTGTTCTGCAGTCTCTTTGTGCGGTTTCAGATTCGGAGGCTCCTTGCCCCCGAATCCCAAACAGCATTAAAATTTGTTTCCATTGATGAAACCAATGAAAATGTTTTTCATTTGTTTCGACCGAAACTAATGTTTTTGCCCTGCACATGTCTATTACACGCTGAGATTAGAAACTTTAGGAGTTTGGCCATTACAGGTAATAGTCCCATAGTTTACATTTTCTCTGATCAGAGTGCTAGGTCTGACTAAGGGCCCATTCACAATAGTACAGTGCGTTCATTGGACACGCACCTACCTGTGTTCTGTTACGGGAGGTGTTTTTGCGGTGCTTTTCATTGGTAGATCTCATTGAGCGGGTCCTATAAAAAGTAGATCTTAACACAAAAAAGTGTGGGCACCCCTGATCTAGGACAACATAGCCGAACTGGAAAGTGAGCTGAATTGGATAATTTTTCCAAATCAGCTATTTGGGCCTAGATTGTTCACTTTTCCTGAATTCTCCAAACTCTTCACCCTTTTGTGAATAACCCTGTTAATATTGGTGCTGCATACTAAACTGAGGACAAGTGTTGTTTAATAGGAAATGCCTAAAACATTTGCAGTACTGTGGAGATGACTTATTAAAGCATAATGACTGTTTCTTTTCACTTTTAATACCCTGTCCAAGGGAAATTGGAGGGAAGGAGATGTGCAAGGGAAATTGCAGAAACCAGAGTTTTGAAAGCAGAGCATGTGAAAATGTTAGAGCTGTGAAAATGTGGAATAGACTCCCCCATGAGCTAGTTCTAGCTAGCTCGGTTAATTGTTTTTAAAAATATCTGGATACATTCCTAAATGCACAGAATATTACTGATTATTGAGTTATTACAGGTATATTAGGCATCGGAGATTGTTGATTCAGGGAATATCTGATTGCCTTATGGGATCAGGAAGGAATTTGTTTCCCCTGCTGAAGCAAATTGAACCATGCTTAATAGGGTTTTTTTTCCCTTCCTCTGGATCAACATTGGGTAATTGTGGGCATAGTGTTCTGTTTAGGCTTTTCTTCTTTTTTTTTCTCCATATCTCTATAGGTTGAACTCGATGGACTTGTGTCTTTTCAACCTAACTAACTATGTAACGCTGCTTCACCTTATTTACTATGCTCAATAGTGAACCAACAGCTGCTCTTCCTTTAGTAAATCAACTTCCATGGCTGTTATCTAAAATATAATAAGTCTGTTGAGTTATTGTTTTAATTACTTTTTTAATTTTACGCATTTATCTGATTTCTCCTCTTCAACTATTCTTATAAAATGTTTATTTTTATGAATGAATATATAATACAGGTTCTATTCATGATACACAATTTACAACACATGCTTGGATGTACCCTGCATATGCCAAACATTTAAGTTTTCCAGAAAGATTATATTTGTCTAGCAGACTGAGCTGACGAGAGGGCTTCATTTATATCTCCTGTCCAATATTCCCTCGAGTTTGGACAGAATATTGAAGGAAAAGGAGTGGCATGGGTGCCTGTAGTGAATCTAGATGCAGCAGAAGTTAGCAGGTAGTCTGGGAACTAGTGGGTGAGAAGCAAAGAGCCGTGGTCATGGCAAGCAAGGTCAGACAACAACCGGGCAGCTGAGGTACAGAGATGGCAGGTAGGAAGTAAGGTCAGGGTATGAGCCAGAATTTGTAACAGCTGGATAACAGAGGTAAAGAGACAGCAGACAGGAAGCAAGGTCAAGGTATGAGCCAGGATCAATAGCGGGGATAAGGATACAGTGAGGTCAGTAAGCTGGGTCAAAGCACAGTATAACCAGAATGCAGGTCAGGTCACAAATTGCTAAAGCTGACAACCACTCAGCACCTTTCTTCAGTCCTTTTTGATTTTAAATATGCTTGCTGGTGACAAAGGTTGTACTGCATGCTAATTCATGCTAATACTCACGTGCATTAGTGAACACAGTCCGGTATGCAGATGTGCACACTCAGATCACTGGGCACAGCTGTGTGCATGACCTTCCTCACAGCCATGCACATACACAGATCTCTGTGCACTGTCACCTGCTGGACCTTCTTGGACCTTCTTGACAATAGCAGCTTAAAACAGTGAAGATTTAATTGTGTTTCTATCTAAGGGGTGGGCTTGCTACCTATTTTTAATAACCAATGAAGTGGTAATAGTAATATGAAGTATGTGCATCATTTATCATTTTAAACAAGGTGCATTAATGTCTCATTGTTTTTTAACCCCTTCATGACTGAGGCCTTTTTAAAAAAAATGTTGCACCTATCTTAATTTCCACATTTTAGGCCTGAAAATTACTTAAAACCCACAAACATTATATATTTTCTGGAAGTGAAAAATGCACATAAATGCCCCCAAAACACAATAAAATACCCATTTGTTTAATAGAATATAAAAGATGAGGTTACAACAAGTAAATAGATACCCAACATGCCCAGGTTAAAAATTGCGTGCATCCGTGAAAAGGCGACAAAATTCAGTACACCAAAAAGTCCATAGACGATGCTTTCAAAGCCCCCACAGGGCATCAGTTTAGAGATACCCAAAAATACTGGCCCTAGAATTATCCCTCTCACTCTGGTGTGCGTGGCGATATTCAACATGTGTAATGCGATCAATGTTTTCATACATAGAAGAACCCGGCGCGTGTTTACGTGAAGATGCGTACAAGCCCCCCATGTGATAGCAGATGGTGGTGACAGGTACTCTTTAAGGTGATGCTGGTAGTTCAAAAGACACTCTCAATAAGCTATTGAAGTGCAGATCGCACTTCAATAGCTTATAGCTGGGCTTCAGGAGCCCACAACTGACAGCTATGGAACTGGAAGTGATGCAACAGGCCCTCGGCACTGGGAGGGTGCTTTTCCACGGTTGATTTTTCAGGGTCTTCCCCACAAGCCCTGGGGCGTTGGTTGTGGGGATGTGGGCAGGGGGGGCTTATTTGCATCGGGCTACCCCTTTAATAAAGTGGCACCCAGATGCGCCCCCTCCCCCTTATCAATGAGTAAGGGGTACTTATACCTCTACCCATTCACTAAAGGGTTAAATCAAATGTTTAAAAAATACACCACACTTTTAAAAACAATCCTTTAATTGAAAAAAAGCACAACAAAGGCTTTTGACAAGTCTTTCATTGTTTAAAAAAAGAACCCAAATTAATCAACCGACTTAATCTAAACGTCAATCACGACGTCCAGCGTTGCCCACGATAATGACGACTCAGCAAAATAAAATAATATAAATAATTTTAAAAAAGACGCACGCGACAAACTCCCACGCGTGACAAACTCCTGCACCCGACGAACTCCCATCGCATAATGAAGAATATGAGAGATGACGGCAAAATATAAACAATTGGGCAGAGCTAGCTGTCACATCACGTCTAGCTCCGCCCAACTGTTTACTTTTGGCCGACACCTGCAAGAGTCCTCTAGCAGGTCCCGGGCAAATAAAAACAACTGGGCGGAGCCGGCCATGACATCACGGCCGGCTCCGCCCAGTTGTTTTTTAATGGCAGATCAATGCCCCACAGTAAAAAAAACCTTGCGTAGTCTGAGGTTATACAGCTTACCCTCTAATTTCTTGTGTTCTTGTATTCTCCACAAAGTTCTTGGTTTAAATAGTTTATTCCCAATACTGCTGTTCCCATTGACGAGTTTGAAGACTGCCATCATGTCTCCTCTTAGGCGTATCTTTTCTAAAGGAGAAAAATAAATGTTTTTGTCATCTGTCTTCCTAACCTTCTATCACCACTTATTGATTTAGTAGCCCTAGAATTTTTTTCTAGCACATGGATATCCCTACTAAGCATTAGTGACCAAAATTAAACTGCATATTCAACATGTGGCCAAAACAATGTTTTAAAAAGTGATAGAATAATATTTATTTTTCTTGAATAATTCCCTTTATTAATACAAGTTAGAATTATAGTCACTCTGCTACCTGCAGCTTGGCATTGCATGCTGTTGCGGAGTCTGTGGTCAATAAGTACCCTTAGATCTTTCTCCATTTCTGATTTCCCTAGCTGAACCTCTCCCCAAGTACATTCTACATTCCCATCTCCCAAGTGCATGATTTTAAATGTTTTAAACAAATTGTATCCTTTGATATTTGCAGTCCAGCCATGTGTGCTGTAAAACCAGGTCTCTGTTATTCCCACAAAGTCCTAATCCTCCTCCAGTATAAAAAGTTCTAGTTCTTCCATTTTGTTTTCCAAGCTTCTGGCATTTGTACACATGCCTTTGAGTTATTTGGTATCCATTAGTTTTTTATTTTTGTTGTTTTTATTGGTCTGTCTCGCCCCTTTATCAGCTTCCGTCAGACTCTCATTATCGGACCCTGGTAATTCACATAACCTCATGTCTGTTTTGGTCCCCCTTTTCACTCCTCTCCCTCCTTCTGCCCTCTCCTCTGTGTTTTGTGACCTCTTTGATCTTTGTTCATGGAGAACATCCCAGTTCTCCATGAACCCAAACCCCTCATGTTAACACCAGTTCTTAATCCACTTGCTTAGCTCTCACTGTCTCTGTGGCATGGCCCATTGCACCGGCAGTATTTCACGCTGGAGGTCCTCTTCTTAAGCATGTTACCAAATTCTCTGAAATCTTTTTTAAGAGTGCTTCATCTTTCTCTAACTTTATCATTAGTACCAATGTGTACCATGACTGCTGGGTCCTCCTCAGCCTGACCCAATAATCTGTCCAACCGATCTGCAATGTGCTGAACTAAAGCAACCGGTAAAGAACGTACTATTTGGAGATCATGGGCTTTGTTGACAAATTAGCCTGTCTACCAGTGGCGACTCTAGAAACAATATATAGGGGGGGCACATGAGCTACCACAGTCAGATCTGGGGGGCACTAATAATTTTCATTGCATGTCGCAACCGATGGGCGCCGAGAGCTGATTTAATTGCGAATGGCATCTGCGCCCTGCACTTGCGACAGAAGCTGCATACAGCATGTGCTGGTTACTACTTAAACTGGCGCTCTGTGTGGAGCTTCTGAGAAGATACGCTATTAGCATAACGAGAAAGTCGGCTGCGCATTTTGCATCACTTCCACTGCGCTAATAGCGTATCTTCTCAGAAGCTGCACACAGCGGGCCGGTTTAAGTAGTAATCAGCGCATGCTGTATGCAGCTTCTGACAGCATAGTAGACGGGAGGCTGCACTTGTCGGTGGATCCAGGGATCAGGAAAATATTTTATTTTATGTTATGTTTTTTAAATGCGTGTGTTCGCAGGGTCTGGGGCCTTTAATTTTATGGGGGATTTTTAATTTTAGTTTATTTAACTTTTTATTTTTTTACATTTTTACTTTTTATTTATTTAACTTTTGTATTTTTATTTAACTTTTTTACATTTTTAAATTTGATTAATTTAACTTTATTTTTTTAACTTTTTTAATTTCAGTTTATTTTATTTTTTTTAACTTTTTTTTTTACTTCATTGCTGGAAGCAATAGCCAGCCTGCTATTGGATATTTCAAATTGCAATAGCCAAAAACAGGCTGACTACTGCACCCTCGCACTGCCTGCTGTCAATCAGCAGACGAGGGACCTGAAGTTTTCTATCAGGTCCACCTCTGTTGATTGACAGCAGGCATTGGGCGGGTGCAATAGCCAGCCTGTTATTGGTCTTGGATACACGCACGTCAGCCTGCTAAATTGATTCTCTCCATCTCATGAAGAAGCGCCTCTGAGCGCGAAACGTCGAGACAATATTCGCTCCCCCATTCTCAACCATCCTTATTCATGTATCTATTATTCTAATCATGCTATTAATTAACCATTCTATCATGTATTCTTGAATGGGATGTTCATAGGTGGAGTGAGCAAAACCTATGTCCCTCCACTTTTTAATGAACCCAAATTCATTTTTCAATCATGTATTCAATGAATTTTTCAATCATGCTATCATGTCTTTCTTGAAATGGGTGGTATAAATGGAGTGAGCGTAGAAGGAGACATCTGATCAGGCGGTTGTTTTTATTTCTTGTACTGTATGTGAATCAATCTTTTAAAATATTACTAAGAATAAAAATACTTTGTCATTAGGTGCTATAAAATAAAAATACTGGATTTGTCATTAGGTGCCCCAAAACCCCCCCCCATCTTTTTTCTTTCCTTTTCCTATCATATAAACTAAGCTGCTGTGCTGTCCCCCCAGCCCCAGACACCAAGCCTCAACTCCTGCTATCCCCCCAGCCAGCCCCAGACACATCTCACTCACCTGCTGCTGTTCCCTCTCCCCCCCAGCTCCAGATCATTGCAGGCTTACCAGTGCAGTGACTTGACTTCACTTCACACTGCCACGAACAGCCATCAGGCTCTGCCACAAGCTCCGTGGCCGCCCCTGAGAAAAAAACCCTTCCTGCACGTGGGCAGGAAGGTACCAAAACATCAAATTGGACGGGGGTGTTGGGACGTACCAACTGTTCCGTACGACCGCGGCGGACCCTGCAAGGACCAGTCACAAACACCTTGCCGATCCCTGGCGGGGGGGCACACGGGGGGGCAAGTGAAAACCTAGGGGGGGCAGTTGCCCCCCCTTGCCCCCCTGTAGCGACGCCACTGCTGTCTACCATCCTGATGAATTAGTCCCTTACTAAAAATATCTGTTTTTTATTGCCCATGATGATCCTTCTCTCTCCTATACTGGAGCAGTCACTACCTGTAACATAACGCCTGTTACTGCACATGCATGTGTTCCTGTTTTTTGTACAGCAGGTAAACATGCACATGTGCGTGCAACAGGACGTATGTGCTCTGACACACAGGAAGTGATGCTGTGACCTCTGATAGACCAGCCTTTTTAAACAACCCTGCCTGATCCCTAGTTGCTGGAGAGTCTTTAGCTTGTTCCTGTGACTCTGTCAGATTCCTGTTCCTGTGCTTGGCCCGGATTGCTCTTGACTAATCTGATTGCCATCTGCCTCCTGACCTTTGTCTGTTTACTGGATTTGCGTCTGTCTCCTGCTCTGTAATTCACTGCCTGGCTGTTGTGACCCTTGGCTTGTTTGACCATGATCTTGGACTCCGCTCTGGTACCTTGCGGCCCACCCGGTTTGAACTCGGCCCTGGTTCACCTGATCCTGACTCTGTGCTTCTGCCTGCACAATGTGGTAACACCTCTGGCACCCGTGCTACTCGCTGCTCGCTCAGACTATGTCCCCACCTCCAGAGTCTGTGGGACACAAGGTGCAAGGGAAGCCTCCTCATCCAACCAGTCTCCAAACAGGTACGTGATACTACCCTGGCAGCTAGAGGAGATATTATGCTCCAGCAACGTCACCCCTAAACTGATATCACCAACATCATGCAACTGGGCATATTTATTGGGTTGTACTACTTACACATTTTCCTCCATACCATCTTCAGACTTACCCAGCTACCTACCTCTGGATCCTGTACCTCCATATCTTTACCTTCCTCTGCACTGGCCTCAGGCAGCACCTTATGTGTAAGGTCTAACCTCCTCTCCATGTTACTAATGCTCCTCAATGTCACCAGTTAATTTTTTAGATCCAGGATTTGGGCTTCCAAACAATTACCACACATCTCACATAGCAGTGTTCACCCTTGATTGGGTGCTTAAGGGGTGCTTACATGGGGCAAGATATGCCTCTGGTTGCATTACTATTCATGGGGGTCAATTATTTCCTAAAAGGGATGTGAAGATTTACCTGGTTACTTACCGTATTTTGCGCTCCATAAGGTGCACCAGACCATAGGACGCAGGGAGGTTCTGTGATATCATCTGCAGTTAGTGACATCTGAGACAGGTGGTGCTGTGATTACAGCACCACGGTCTCAGTGATCACACAGAGTAGACGAAGAACGGACGTTCTTCGTCTGCTCTAGGGGCTCTATGGTGAGCTCCTATGCCATGGTCACGGGTCCCCCAGAGGAGCAGGGGACTCCAAAAACCAGGGTGTTGGGGCCCCGGACACGATCGCCACTGCCACTCGGTTTGATACAAGTGATCTGATTAGATCACTTGTATTAAACGAGCAGCAGCTCCCACTGTACATTTAGCTCTGCTTGTCCGGAGCAGGGCTAAATGTACAAAAAACTACTCGCTCGAAACTGCATGTCCCGGGTGTCGGGCGACAGGGATTCGCTCCAAAAGGTGCACACACATTTTCTGCCACCTTTTGGGGGGAAAAACGTACATCTTATGGAGCAAAAAATACGGTACTTTCTAGATACTGTTTATACAGAGACCTGCAGTTATCACACTATCACAGAGCCCCAAACAGAATATTACACTAACAAGGTGCCCCAACTGATTAGTACCCATCACAGTACCTGCAACAGATCAATACAGTAGTAGTGTGCCCCCAACAGATCAATACAGTATCACAATACCCCCAACTGATCAATAGAGTGTCACAGTGCCCCCAGCAGATCAATAGCATATCACAGTGTCCCCAACAGATTTATACACAAACACAGTGCCCTCATAGATCAATACAGTATCACAGTGTCACAGTGCTCCTAACAGTTAGCAGTCACAGCACTCTCCAGTCACAGGGAGACCCTCTGCTGCCTGCCTCGACCTCGAATTACCCTCGACTACCTCTTTGGATTGCCCCCTGGTTACCTTGCCTTCGGACCCTTCCGGCTGCTTCCTGCCAGCGGGTTCCCTCTGTGATGCTCGCCCGCGGACACACCTGATACAGGGCACTTAAACAATTGATCTTGCTGTCCTCACTCACTCTTTTCTTGCTGTGCAGCCTCACATCTCCCTTGCCTCTGCAGTGCCCCAGTGCCTCCTGCACTTCTGTCACACACACCTCCAGCTCTTCAGCTTCACACACTTCTTCTGCACTGCCTCAATACAGATCCTGCTGTTGCTGTGATCCAGTGCAGCAGCAGCTACCTCTCACTCTCCCTCGCACCACCACCAATCCGGTCTCTATCTCTCAGTCCAATCCGATCCAGCTGCTTCCACTCCTCAATCTAAAAACTTATTTTTTTGTATATCTGTTTTGCTCTTAATGTGAAATATACTTTGTTACAGATCTTGGTTCATTAAGTCAATAAAATAAATCACTATGATGTAGGGTTGCACAGATACCAAGTAGAGTACTCGGTACAAGTACAAGTACATGTACAGATACTTTTGAGCTCCAAGACTACACTAGAGAAAAATTCAAAAATTAAGAGGCAGCTGTCATTTGTAAGGAGCACACTGAGCTCCTGGGGTTTGTACAGCTCTGTTTTAATGTATGATTTTGTTTTTATAAATATAAATATAGGGATGTACAGATACCAGTTTTGCGAGTACGAGTACTGGTACTTGCCGAGTACTAACAAGTACGAGTACTGATACATTTTTGTTTATTGTCATGTGACAGTTTTTCTAAAACAATACAGACTAATGATTTCAGGACAGTGGTGGAGTGCCAGAGCCAGGTCCCAGATGTAACCGCTGCAACCCTGGTAGTTCTCATTGAAATGCCAAGTATCTGCACTGGTACTCAAAAAGTATCTGTGCATCCTTACTATGATGCATATTAATGCCATCTTGCACCAGGAGCCTCTGAGTTGATAACATGCAGGCCACACAGGTTTTAAAATAAATTGATTTGCAGAAAGTGAGGAAGAATTTAAATTTTAAAGTTACCAGACTTTAGAACTGGCAAAATCTCCCTAATGGCTACAATAAAAAAATACATGGCAGATGTTCAAACCATCCCCCACTCTATTCCAAATAAGAAAAATGGTTTGTCTGGAATTTCTCTTGAGATGCTAATATTTAAATGTTTGAACTCATTCTTCAACACCTTCATAGAACTTATTACCGTATATACTCGAGTATAAGCCGTCCCGAATATAAGCAGAGGTACCTAATTTTAGCCAAAAAAACAGGGAAAAAGTATTGACCCGAATATAAGCCGAGGGTGGGAAATGAGGCAGCTACTGGTAAATCACCCAAAAAAATGGGCTGAAAATCTCGGCTTATACTCGAGTATATACGGTATATGAAAATAATTATAAAAGCATACCAATGTTGTTTCTAAGATTATTTTCACACAAATAGTGCAAATATTTAGAATATACCTATTTTAGAAGGAGAGAGGTTACGGGCTAGGATTATCTGACCTTAGCCTTGTGTGCCAAACTTTGAGAATTAAATAAATTCCTATTACATTCAGAACCTTTTCAAATCAGTGATAATTTGGTAGACTGTGACAATCCGCTTTAAACCTTTCACCATCTGCTGGTAGCACTGCAGCCCTGGACTCTGGCCGTGAATACCTGTCCTTGCCAGCCCTCATTAGAGGGCTTTAAAGTGAGGCCACAGCTTCAAGCCTGCATTTGATTAAGGCCTGTCTGTCTCTGTTTCTGAATGACTGTTAATGCCTTGGAATATCCCTCTGTACTGTTTGGACTGTGTTTGTAGTCAGCATGCTTTATCCTGATCATTCCCTTTTAACTCTGTTATTCTCCGGCATTTATTCTTTTACTTGTCTGAAACTTGGACTCTGTCTGTTTATGACCTGTCCATTAGCTTTCTGATTGAGCTGCTCCCTGTCATTTGCTCTGACTGTCTATCTGAGAACTTAAACTGTCTGCCCTTTTCTAAGCAGACTCTGGCAACCCAGTAGGTCTACCGAACCTTGTGACACTTCTTGTAACAAAATTGTGCACTTCTTCATTAGGAACCTACTACAAAGATGATTTCAAAGATTTGTTTATGTAAATCAAGATAGCATTACACAATCTAAATACATAAAAACTATATTTTAAGGTATTGAATTTAATCACATTATGTTTTAGTGCTGGTTCCACAATTGTTTGATACATGATGGACTTTTATATATTTCATGTATAGGTTTTATTGTCTTTCTTACTCATAATATTGTCTAGACAGTTGAATGACTAGAACATTTATGACTTTTTTGCTTTGGTCATTAATTCATGAATACATTTCTTTTTTACATTAGAGTATTGTTTGAAAAGCAAAGGGTGAGATACTAATTTACTGATTTAATCTTAACATGAATAATCAATTTTCCATTGCTCACCTCCCTGCATAATAGCATTCCCACAAGCTAATTCAGAAGATTTTTTTTCTTGCATTAGTAATGATATTCAAATCACCTATTGGTAATATTCTTTGCTGTGTTAAATGCTTTTAACTGTAGCCACTTGTAAATGTGTTATTGGAAAACAGAATAAAAAAAAAATAGATAGTGCTTACAGATTTAGATTAGGAATACAAAAAATGAAATTAAAACACAGAAATATTATTGTTTTGGCAAGGTCAGCAGCATTGTTTCAGGAGTATGTTTTATTATTATTTTATAATCTGTATTTACATATCATGCTGAAACTGATAAAAAATAGTGGCTTTAATATGTGAAGAAATCCATATGGACTGGGGATGTGTGTATGATAAATGTTCAATGAGGACTTAACAGAGAAAGAGAAAGGATTTTCAGATCACTATGGGTTAGCCACAGGGAGGGTAGTACAGTAGAGGCTGACAATTTTTGAGGTTTGCATTGCCTGCCTGAAATCTCAACAAAAAGCTGGTTATAATTGATGGATTAATTAATGGAGCAAATTTCTTCCAATTCTGGATAAACCAGACAAAATTTGCTCAGTGGGTGGTGCTATCTGCTGGTTCTGTCCAACATCTTTCAATTGATAGATCAAATGAGCCAAGCAAAAAATTGTCAGCCGAACAGCACCTGTATCCAATCTGATGCAGGCGCACTGTGTAGGTTTTTTGACAGTCAGTGGAGCCAACTGTGAAAATACAATAGCAACAGCAGGAGATTCCTCCATCCACTCTGTCTGTTGAGAGTAAAACCTTATAGTGTATATCCAGCTTAAACCATCAAAAAGGGATGAATGCAATGACTCTTTCAGTTCACCATGTTAATTGTAGCCTAAGGTATTAATCTCTGTAACCAATAGGCTTTTTCTACAGGGTGTAAAGAACATTTCATAGTTGCGTGACAAAAATATTATTTTTCCTTTTCTAAGATTGAACCAAAGTGATATTCAAGTGATTTGTTTCTTTAATGAAATATTGTATTTTAACTTTGATAAAGGAAAGAAGACATGCATATACTCAATTGCATTTAGTAATCTTGTTGACAAAGGTAGTATTATTTCATTAGGTATCAATTACTTTGTCATTTTTATATATTTAAGCAGATATAGATTTCTGGTTGGTTTATTGTTAGTCTATTTAAATAAAAAGGTATGTCTCTCAGTGTGAATGGGGCCTAACTGTTTGTGGATCATTGCAAACCTAGTTCAGTTGCCCATTAACCCCTGCAGGCTTGTTCCCCAGGATCTTTGCAATGTACTGGTGTTAATTGGAATGCACACACACACACACACACACACACACACACACACACACACACACACAGCACAACATATGTTGAACAAGCACCATTCAAATGTGACAGAAGACAGTTATTTCAGATGGAAATACAATGTTACTTATCCATCTCTTCAGTAGTGTAGGGGATCCAGTTTTGCTTCTCAAGAACAGCAGGGGATCAAGGCAGTACAATGCCTTTCTCATACTGCAGATTAACCACACCAAGGTCTCAGTCCACCAGATACATTGGGAGCACCCAAAAAGCATGCTCTTTGCTTATGTGTTTCCTCCCAAAACAGGACTTCCTCAGAAAGCAATGGATTGGATTTGATATTGAGCCATTAATAAATATATATCAGGAAAAACACAGAAGAGGGCTTGCCACAATACAAAGACATCTTTTAAACCAATTTAACAAAAAACACCCCACAACATCAATAATATTATTTTGTGGAACATATTATTCATAAACGTTTGAACATAAACAAATCCAAAAATGAGTATGAGTATGAATGAAAGTGCCAGAATGGGACTTGGACTCCGAACACAAGGCAATCCAAGGAATCAACTAAAGTTCAATCAACCATTAATCCCCGGATCTTCATATGCTCTAAATTGGTGGATCCACCTGCACTCTTTCTGAAGGAGGGCCTTATCCCAGTCAGCCCCTTGTTCTGATTTATGTGCTCTATCTAGAGCGAAAAAAATCAAAGCTTATTTATTATTCCATTATGAGTTAAGACCACATGTGACATAAAATTCCATACACCTATCTTTTAATCTCTTTGTTTTACTGAAATAAAACATGTTGCACTCACAAAGTAATAGATAAATCACACCTTCAGTGTTACAGTTAACATAATGTTGACTACGGGTAACCTGTCCTATGTGTCAACACCTGTCTACCCATCTTAACATAGCAATGACATTTACAGTTTTGGCAGTGAAGTGTACCTTTAAAACAATATGATCCCTTATTCCTATTCTATTCACTCCTCACTAATCTGCACTTAATGGATCTAGCCCTTCTATAGGTAATACTTGGCTTAGCCACGATGAATTTAGCTAACCTTTTGCCCTGTGTTAAATGTGACCAATGTTTTGATAGTTTAAAAGTAGATACTGAGCTATGGAGTCAGCTTAATAAATAAATATAAGATAGCTGCTGTGCTGTAAGTATATTCAACAAAAAGTGAACTCACCCACAAAGTATAACCCACAGGTGCACTCCGCTTATTCAAAATATATCCAAAATATTATAAATAATACAGCAAAAGTATTATACACCACTTTCTACTCTGTGTCACTGTGACTATAACAAACAATAGTGCTTTATATTATTTATAACAAATGAACGTTATAGGTGCCAACACGTTAAGTGAATACCCTAAAATCACAAAGATCCACTCTGTGTTGAAACTATTTCTCACAAAAGTGTCCATACATCAGTGTCTATTCAGTATCAAGCAATGTGAATATGGTGTTTTTTCATCTCTATCACACATTAGTGTGCCTCTCCCAAAAGTGCTCTCCTGCCAACTCCTCTTCTGTCCGGTCAAAAACAGGCAAAGGTTCATGTGAATCACAACAAGAGCAGTATCCACTTCAGACCCGACTCCGTCCCTTGCTATTTTTCCTCTGCTCAGGAATCCGCTAGTCCTAAACCGCTCCAAACAAAGTTATTCCTCAAATTATTGCTCCCACAAAAACAGACAAGGGAAATAATATAGAGCACTATTGTTTATTATAGTCACAGTGACACAGAGTGGAAAGTGGTATATAGTACTTTTGTAGTATTATTTATATCATTTTGGAAATGTTTTGATAGTATAGTATATCCCTAATTTTTTAAATCTCAAATTTTTTTCATTCTTCACCTCTTTTCTTACAAACTTCCCACTCTCATCCTATCTAGGGTCTTGATCCATTATTTTATCCTATTAAATGCCTTACATATCCCTATCATGATATCCTCTTTTCTTCAACCTGTCTTAATTGATCTGCCTCCTTCTTAAAGTCATACCAGTGTGTGTCATACCAGTGTGTACAGTTACGTTTAATTGTTAAATATTGCCCATATGGGATACTTTTTAAAAGTGACAAAGGGTGTGCACTACTAGCCTCCAAAATCATATTTCCAGCTGTTTTCTTTCTATACAGTTTACTATACAACCTGTTCTCAGTACCCTTACAAATCTGTACATCTAAAAAAGGAAGTACAGTCTCATTGAATTCCAAAGTAAATCTCAGATTGTACTCATTCACATTTAATATATTCACAAAATTCTTTAAATCTCCCTGTGATCCAGTCCAAAGAATAAAGATGTCAAAGGTGACAAAAGTATGTGGCAAAGGTATATAGAGAAATCCTCCATGGAAAAAACATCCTGTTCCCAACCCCCCCAGTACACGTCCGCATACTATGGGGCACAAGTAGTCCCCATTACTGAACCCTGCACCTAGTAGTAATGGGATCCATTAAACAAAAATACATTATGAATCATAATAAATTGCAATAAGGTCTGAAAAAAAATGTTATGATTGCTTTCTGACATATCCACCATATGCAAAAATTATTTTAAGCATATTTAATATGTAAATGACGTGAAGAGGAGACGCTGTGTGGGGAGACATGAACTGGAAAGCTAAGCACCAGAGCTATCTATCAGTGCCATGTGTTACCTCAGGGTTGTTTACTACTATTTAGTGGATGTTTGTTTCTCTTGTGAGTATGTTTTTATTTGATAAAAGTTTTTAGTTGGCTACGGTGTGCAATCTGGAGTCTCTATGATTCTATCTTTTTAACAAATGAGCTGAATGAGGAAGCGGTTGAAGTTGATTAAGTCGAGCTTGAAAATCAGAGGAGGATTTTAACACATTCCCACCTGTGATTAAGAGATAAAGCGCATATATACCTAATGGTGTAGTCCTACGCAAAGTGTTGCGTGTAAGCGTCTTCTTCTGAAGTTGTACTATACACACAGAATTGCACCAAGTGTATTTCTCGGCACTACAGCTTCCAACTTCATGTACAAGCTATTTTGGCTTGAATATAGGAGACAGCTATGGGGTCTATTCACTAAGCTGCCGAAGGATCTAGCCGTATCTTCAGCTGATCCTTCGGCTAGCTTCGGCCCCAGAACCCCTTCGGTTCAGTAGAACCGAAGCGCTGCTGTACAGGCTATTCACTGAAGGCAAACACTTTCTCCCAGAAAGGTTCACTCTGCTTGATCGAGCAGAGTAAACCTTTCCCTGCTCGTTTTTTTTTCTTCTGACATCGGAGCCGTTGGCTGCCATCAGAATAAAAACATTACAAAAATTACCATAGGAATGCATAGCTAGATTCCTATTGGCTATTTCAATTTGCAATAGCCAACTAGCTATTGCACCCGCCCACTGCTGCCGTCAATCAGCAGAGGGGGGACCTGCAGTTCTCCATCAGGTCCCCCTCTGGTGATTGACAGCAGCAGAGGGCGGGTGCAATAGCTGGAATCAGCCATACCTGCCGGAAGTGAATAGCTGAACAGCGTTCGGCTCACTCCGCTTGGGGTCGGTTAGTCACTCGGCTGCCTATGGCAGCTTAGTGAATAGACCCCTATATATTTCTGGATTGATGGAGGACTTTTAAGATGAATGTATTTTTCTATGCAACTGCTACACTTGGGGCGGCATACACACATGGTAACTTTTCATTAGGAGTATAGAACTTTTGAAAGTGTTCTTTTGCACTTTTAATAAGGATTGTGCAATGTGTATGGTACTCTAGGAAAGCCACCAGACTTGGGAGAATTTGAATATAAAATACTTTTTTGATTATTTCATGTTTTGTTTGTGTCATTTTGGTGATAATATTTGTAATAAAAGTTTGTTTTTGGAAATTATATCTTGTTGTGAAATCTCCCTAGGGGGGCATAGCTATTTCAATGGACTAATTGTATGTGGAATTTATTACACTAAGAAGTGTGTGGAAAGTATTTACATTGAAAATATAGAAATCATTACCGTTTTCTCTGAGGGTGGGCCCTGTGTATTTCTTTTTTGTTAGTTTGTTTTTAGGTTATGTTAAAATCCCACATTTAAAGGAGAACTATGAAGTTAGGGCTTTTCCCCATAGTTCTCCTTAGGGTAACGGGAGGACACAAACTAGTGCCCTCCCGTCACCCTAGGCTCAGTATACCGCAAGCTACAGCTAGCGGCATACTGAGATGCCGCAGTATGTCTGGATCCGCCCAGCTGCGTGAGTGACAGCTGGCTCTGCCTATCTAGAGGCAGAGCCAGCAGTACCCGCCTCTTCTCCCATCCGTTCCGCCAGTCAGCACTGGAGGATCGTAGCGGGGAGGGGGGAATCCAGCCACTCCCCTTTCACAGGAGAGCGCCGTGACAGGATCGAGAAGTTCGCACTGTAGATCACTTCCCGATCCACTGAGCCGACCTGTGACAGTTTCATTGTCACAGGTCAGCTAGAACTATGAGGTGAGTGAAAATCACTCACCTCATAGTTCTCCTTTAAGCCTTAGTAAGGAGTTGTTTTCTCTACTATGCTTATTCAACTTAGTGTTTAAGGATGGAAATAATGAGTTAGTTGGCATATAAAACAATGTTTTTATTTTTGGTGTAGCTGATAACTTTTTATTCAAGTATTGCAATTTTATTTAAATAGTAGTATATCGGCTATCTTTTCTGCAACATATTTCCATTTTACTATGTAACGCTAACTATATTTCTACAGTGTGTTGTCTTTCTAAGGTTAGGCATGAAACATAATGTAAGTACAATTTTTATGCAATTAATATGTACTGTACACAGTTTACAAATTATTGTTAAACTTCATGTTAAACTTGTTTTGTTTAAGATATAGTGGTGAAGGCTTAGAACCCCTTCCTGGTATGTACTGTACTGCTGACTGTGTCCTGACATGGTGAGATTCACTTTTACTACTTGACCAATGTTATTGAGACTGAAAGTAAGGGAAAATCCAAAACTTTGAGTTGTTAGCAGGGAAATCTCTAAAACTGCACAAAGACAGAAAAAATAAAGGGGTTTTATCTCTTCCCTACTATATCCAAAATTAAAGAAAAAGGTTTAGGCTAGTAAATCTATGGAGATGCAACATTGTCACCCACGGAGCAGCAATCAACACCTTGGATTTCTTGCTCCTGATTTGGCGCACAAAACAGCTCATTCTTTACCCTTCTCTTTTAACATAGGAGGGGGGTATTCTGTAGCACACGGAGGTGAACTAATCAGGGCTGATAACTCTGCTTAGGCAGGATGAACAGGTTTTTTCTGTACTTATACCATTTTAACCAGAAAAAAACATACTAAATGTGCGCATATTGGAGAGATGTACTGAATATGTATGTTTTTTTTCTTGCCCAGACATACGCTTTAAACATCCAATGTATTGACTTACTAAAGGGTAGAATGCTTACCTAAATTAGAAACCTTGTGTTCACTTCAGTCATTTAATCACATGCAATTATCTATCTATCTATCTATCTATCTATCTATTATATGAGCTAAATGTATGTGTATATATATGGAAATTTTTAAATTACATTAACATAAACAAACTATGGCTGGTAATGATTAAAATTTTCCTGTTCGATTAATCAAATTTTTTAAAATCGATTAATCGATTAATTTCGATTAATTATAACGCACATACAGATCCAACTACATTGGCCTATACACATACAGCACAGCAATTAATTAAGTAATAAAATGAACTAGGATCACACTAATCCAGCACGTTATTAATCTCAGGTACCCCACTCAATATGGCCGCCGCTTGAGTGGGGCAACTCAGAATAATAACATGCTGGATTAGTGTGATCCTAGTTCATTTTATTACTTAATTAATTGCTGTGCTGTATGTGTATAGGTAAATGCCAGGGATCCCAAAGTGAAATAAGCAATTTCAGGGAGGTGTCCCTCTCATTTCAGGGAGGTGCCCTCTCCCCCTCCCCCATCAGCGGAGGGGGGGTTAGGGGGGGCTGGGAGAAAGCACCCCCTGAAATGATGGCAGATAGCACAGGAAGCAATAGCTTCTTTGCTATCTGCAGACTTTTTTTTTTTTTTAGTATTCTGCCAGTTGCAGTTGTCAGAAAAAAAACAAAAAAGGCATAAGAATGCTTAGCTAGATTCCTATTGGCTATTTCACTTTGCAATAGCCTATAGCAAACTAGCTATTGCACCCGCCCCCTGCTGCTTTCAATCACCAGAAGAGGACCTGATTAGCTAGTTTGCTATTGGCTATTGCAAAGTGCAATAGCGAATAGGAATCTAGCTATGCAATTGTATGCCTTTTTTTTTCTTTTCTGACTGACGGTCAGGCCGCGGCTCCCGATGTCAGAAAAAAAAAACGATCGCAGGGAATGGTTTAATCTGCTCGATTGAGCAGATTAAACCTTTCCGGTAAAAAGTGTTTCTCTCCCGGGCAGCCGGGAGAGTTAGGATGTATACTCACCGGTCCATCGGGTAACGAATGGAAGGGGGAGGAGTCAAGTGATGTCACGGACATCGATGTCACTGGACTCCTCCTCCTTTCCCTTCGTTAGCCGACAGAGCCTTGTGGAAGGGGGGAGGAGTCCGGTGACGTTGCGGACATCGACGGAAGACCCGGAAGCCGGCGGAGAGGTGAGTACGGATCAAAAGAACTTTGATCGATCAAAATAATTTTGATCGATCAAAAACATTAACGATTAATCGAGGGATTAATCGTTAATTTCCACAGCCCTAAAACAAACACATTTATTTCAAATGTGAAAGCCTCCTCATTCCCGATTGAAATAGACAGGAATACTCATGCACTGACGGAGTGTAAATTACAACATGGTGAATTATCACCATGTCCTCATATCACCTTATCAGGATCTGTTTAATGAGTTTTAATTACTAAACAGCTCATTAATAGAGAAGATTATATAATTCAATGTTTTTTTTCAATGAACTTCTCTATCAATAGGCTGTTTAGTAATCAGAACATATTATATATAGCCTAAGAAGGCAACATCAGTGCATGATGACTTACCATGTTGTCTTTCACACTCACTAAATAAATGAGCATTTAAATAGACAGTAACCCAACCATCCACTCAGTATTAAAAGTGCAAAATATTTTGATCCATTATTTTAATGTTTCACTCAAGACTGTAAAAAGACAAAAATAAAAAAAATCACATCAAATGTGATAATAAGTGATCATCAATGATGTAAAAAAAAATGAAAAGAGTAGTGTGGCTTGGCAATGGCAGCGTGAGGATGCATAGTTTGCAAGATCTGAACTACCTACTGTCCTCAGTGGATCTGCAAAGCCTTAACAACAAGCCTAAGTATGGGAATTAGCACAAATCCAACAAGGACCCCTAAGGGTCTGTCATAGACCCAGAGCCATCTTTAATATTAATTGGGCCCTGGGCAAGATTTTGCTGATGGGCCACCACAACCCTCACCCCTCCAGCATCTGCTCCCCACTTCCATCCCAGATCCCTGTATCCACTGACATCACCTTTCCCCAAAAAGAAACTAAAAAATAGACTCAGGACTCTGCAAAGCAATGGACTCAGGACTCTGCAACACAATGGACTCAGGACTCTGCAATGCAATAAACTCAGAACATTGGGGAAACCCATGCAAGCACAGGGAGAACATGCAAAATCCATGCAGATAGTGTTCTGGCCAGTCTTGTGATTGAGAAGACATTGTAAGCCCTATTGCCGTACCTCTTTTTAAGAAGCTCTCCTTTGCCTGCAGACTGTAGTTGCAGCGTCCACTGCTCAGCTGGAATTGGCACTCCACAATGCCCAGTCGTATAGCTTCCTTTGCCAGACTGGGCTCCTTTCTGCACCATGTACTGCTTCCTTTGCCAGGCCGGGCTCCTTCCTTCTACTCTGGTGGTGGGCAAACACTACACACAGTGGGAGGACAAAGAGCAGTAACTGATGTGAGGGGAGCCCATCGTTGTCAACATGTGGGACACAGTACCCTGGCCCAGTCTGCCCCTGCCACCAGAGGTGCTGCTGCTCTTCTGCCTGCCACTACGGGCTAAAGGGACAGCTGCTCTGGTCCCCTGTAAATTATGGTGCCAGCATTTCAGATACCAACTTGCCCCTAATACATCAGCCACCTCTGACCCAGAATTTAGCAGCTCATTTGGACCAGGAGGCATCTACCCTTGGGGGTACTTCCTTACCCTCTACACCAGTTAGCAGCCTGGGAAAGACCCCCGGACACACATTGGACACTCACCATCTTAATCCAGGATCTGTAAGCTACAAAAACCTCTGCTTCTTCAAGTCACCATTATGGCGGGAAGACACTCCTTCATTTACTCTATCTGCAGCAAAGATCTCCCCAGGTCCTACATGCCCTTATAGAGCATATTTGCAGCCCAAATCAAAATCAGGTGTCAAGAAGAACTTTGTGGTAGTCTGTCAAGATACGCAAACATGAGTTGACCCCTATCCCCATTCTCTATATCACCTCAAGTTTAATACCATGGCTATTGCTATGTACTGAGCACATGGTACTGGACTTACCAGCAATCACCCAATACAGAATCTCAGGGTAAGACATACTTATATTTTGGTTGTCGTAACACCACACTCCTCTATCAGCAGAAACCCTCAATAGTTAGCATTGCAAAATCAGACTTTACTCTATGCTTACGATTCCTTACACTTCTCACCATAGAGAGAAATACCTTGTCCTGCAACAACAGTACACACAGTGTGTCGAACTTTGGACCTAAGCCTTTTATTCTAATACTGAGGTTCCACCAACTGTATGAGAAAAGCTCCAATCCCAGACTTGTTTTTGGGGAACATGCAATCACTGTCCAGATGTCCCCCCATGCACGATCAGTGCACCCTACCATGGTTTTTTTTAGTAGAGAGGGATATCTACCACTCAGGCACACTACTCTAGTACAGGGATTCGTAAAAAAAATTGCCTTCATATATGCCCTTGCAGTCAATTGTATTAACACAAACTCAGTGAGCTGTGAGCGATATGGTAACTTTATGTGTTATACTATACTGTATCTCTGTGTTTTACTTATTGTAATGATACTCCTCTTCTCCTTCCAGCAGATAGTGTCCTGGCTGTAATATATATTTGCAAGCTGGAGCCCCCGGAGGCAATACATCCATTAAGACCACAGTGTACCCTCTACACAATTGTACTCATTGGGACTTAAAAATACTACATCCCTACATAGCAAGGCCCCCAGTGCCATTGCTGAATGATAACTTCTCTGGGATAGAGGAACAGGATACATTTGCACTAGTGGTTGCCCAATTCAGAGAAGCAAACCTCTTTCTGTGTTACGTAGATCCTGGAAATGAAAGACATCAACTCCAATAGATTCGTGTTAGCTGTATATGGTTTACTTACATAACGATATATACCAGATCACAAGTCAGGATACAAGCAGTGTGACAATGTATTAATAGGGCAGAGGGGTTTATACATGATCTTCAGCATTAAGCTATATCTGGTGCACATAGCCAAGGGTGTAGAGGAAGTTCCTAACTATTAAGCATAATAGTCCCTTAACATGATTGTTTGCAGTATGAAGGTTAAACAACAGAATGTCCTTGGGTACAAGAGTTATGTCCATATGGTTAAACTATCAAGAGGTGATTAGGCAAACATAATAATAGCTTCCAAATAAATCATTGAATAACAGTTTCCTGGAACCAGGGCCTTACATCCTGTCTCATGGATGATACAGAAGAATTCATGAACAAAACAAGTAAGGCATCCCTCTGAGTATAAGTTTTACAACTTTTCTTCTGACTCCATTTTGTATGTTTTCATCTTATCATCTGCACTGTCAGGTCCAGCCACTTTTATGGTATGGACGGTTAATGTTACAACTGTTACATCTCTCCCTCTCACTATAATATATATATACACCATATTGCCAAAAGTATTGGGACGCTTGGCTTTACACGCACATGAACTCTAATGTCATCCCAGTCTTAGTCTGTAGGGTTCAATATTGAGTTGGCCCACCCTTTGCAGCTATAACAGCTTCAACTCTTCTGGGAATGCTGTCCACAAGGTTTAGGAGTGTGTCTATGGGAATGTTTGACCATTCTTCCAGAAGCGCATTTGTGAGGTCAGGTACTGATGTTGGACGAAAAGGCCTGGCTCGCAGTCTCCACTCTAATTCATCCCAAAGGTGTTCTATCAGGTTGAGGTCAGGACTCTGTGCAGGCCAGTCAAGTTCCTCCACCCCAAACTCGCTCATCCATGTCTTTATGGACCTTGCTTTGTGCACTGGTGCGCAGTCATGTTGGAACAGGAAGGGTCCATCCCCAAACTGTTCCCACAAAGTTGGAGCATGGAATTGTCCAAAATGTCTTGGTATGCTGATGCCTTCACTGGAACTAAGGGGCCAAGCACAACCCTTGAAATACAACCCTTTGTCACTCCAGTAATAGCACTTCCCAGAACTCGCCCTAGCTGAGCTGAGTCCTCACACCCCCAATTATTCAATTCGATAAACATTTACAATATTATTGCAATGGGGTGTGTTTCAAAGAGGACTCAGATATTTGTAATTCATAGAAATTTATTGAAATTCTGATTCTTTAAAACCATTTTCTTTGATAAAATTTGTTTTTTAACCTCAAAACTAAATTTCTCTATCCCTAGGATTATTGCTGATTAATAAATTATTTATAATTCATAATAATTCATAACATAACAAATTCATGATTCATATATTCATAAACATCTTGATAATTCATACAGTACTTTTAAGATATAACACTACTTGATGAATCCCCTACGCGTTACGCTCACAAAGGCTTCTTCAAGGTTTTTTTTTGTTTGTTTGTATATATCAGTTTTCAGCAACAATCTGGTTTTAAACATATAATACAATGTTTGTCAATAAAATTCAATTCATTTCTGATACATAAATTCATAATTTTTCATTAGTCATTAAGATATATTCTTCATTAGCAACTTGATTTGACATTAATTCATGGGATACATTATTCATTACTCAAATTCAATATTTATCAATAAAATTCAGTTCATCTCTAATACATAAATTCATCATTCTTCATTGGTCATTAGGATATATTATCCATTATCAACTTAATTCAACATTAGTTCATGGGATATATTATTCATTAATTAATCACAAAAGAAAGTGACAGCCGGCCGAGCGCTGCAGGACGAGAGCGCTGTGAGCGGCGTCTCTCCTCCCACACTGCTCAGCCACCTATCACAGTCCGGCAGAGCATTTTGGGGGCGGAGACATCGCTGTCACAGGAGGCTGGGCTTTCCTCCTAATTAAATTAATGAATAATATATCCCATAAACTAATGTTGAATTCAGTTGATAATGGATAATATATCCTAATGACCAATGAAGAATGATGATCTCCTATTTAGTTGAGCAAAAACGTGCAAACGCAACTGTGCGAAAACACGCAAAACTGCATATGCCGAGGTGTGCACCTGCCCTAAGGGGATTGTGATGGTGACCCACAAATGGCAAATTAGTCTAACCAGTTGTTATTAATATTCAGGATTGATATAGAGCCAACAGTTTGCATAAAACTTTACAAACCTAAAAGGTAAATAGTACAGTTACAATACAATTTAAGATAAGAGGGTTAGGAGGATCCAGACTATGAAAGCTAGTGATGTGTGAACCAAGTAAAGATTGGTTTGCTAGATGAAACTTGAAAAGTTTGCAAACCCTGAACATAGCACCCAAACCCTATTGAAGTCTTTGGCAGTTTAATTGTCATAAATCTGGGTTGGTGAGCTCTTGTGAGGCTTGGAGACACAAAATCCCCCAGAGTGCAGAGTCTAAACACCAGCTGGTCTTCTCCAGAACTCCTGATGGCAGAGATTTTGCTGCATGCTGGTGCCAGATCCCAGATCCCAGGTTCTCCTGGCAACAGGTGCAGAGACCATCCATGCAAAAGGATACAGACACGAAACAGAATACAGGTGGGCAGAGATGACGAGAAGATCTAGGAGACAGGAAAAAAGGTCAGGGCAGGCAGCAGATGAGCAAACCCAAGGGACAAAGCTGGGGTCTATCAAAGGAAACAGGTAGCAAAACAGGGGAAAAGGGGAAGATGGGCAACATGAAGCAACAGAAAAATTGCTTGGGCAAAGGAAGCTGATCTGAACAGGTGGTAAAAAATGATAGAGATTGGGAGGTTTGGCAGGAACTGACCAAGGGACAAGATATGATAATCATCAGGTGAGGTTGTAATGCCCATAGCTGCTAGCTCCGTGCAACAAGACTGTGAGAACAGAGCACATGCCAGCAGAACCATAGGTCCCAGCAGAACCACAGTATAAGCTGTCATCATAGTCACCCAGGACTCTCAGCCAGAGGGGCTGAGTGGTTGTAGGACACAAGTATTTTTACCAGGAATGAGCCTGCTTTACAATTCTTTCCAGGTTTTCTCGATTATACTTGGGATCCTGCAGCCGGGGCGATTTTCTAAGAGAACTGGGAGGGATGAAATCTCCATTCCTGGGTCTGGGCTTTAGTAATGACCATTGCCCAATGAGTGTGCACCTGTGCACATACCTTTTGAATAGGCTGGTTGGCGAATGTTCAAGGTTCCAGCTGGGAGACAGAGGTGCTGTCTGTCCAGAAGTCAGGAGGGCTCCATCCTGGAACCAGCAAGTGTGGCGAACTGAGGAGAACCAGCCTATGTGGGATACAGCCTATGTGGCAGAAGTTTTGTTAGTGACAATATATA
>NW_017307742.1:98293-107939 GCF_000935625.1 Nanorana parkeri
TATATATATATATAATTTAAATCAATAAAACCAAACCCATGCACACACAGAATAACATCTATATACAGATTACAGGGCAGCGTAGATGTACTTTCACAATACATAAACACTACGTCAAAACAGCAACTTGAAAAGCCATGTGCCCAGCATTAAAAGTGCTATTTGCTATTGTTTTAAAAAATGTAAACAGAATATTGCAAAACTTACATTCAAAAATAAGGACACAATGAATAAAAATACATTTTGAGGTATTTGTTTTTATGTTATTTAAAAAAAAAAAGATATTGTATAATAACATGTTGCTTGCCATGAAGTACCAAAGAAACACCCAAAATGTTTTAGGGCTTTTTTTGTATATTTAGTTGAAAATAACAAGTTACCTTTTTTGATTTTTCCCCATTATTTTAGTATATGTTGTTGCAATATGTTAAGAAAAATCAAACTGTAAAATACACACAAAAAACTACAGTATGGTAACTAGGTTAAGTGGATATGTAAACATATGCCGATTACTATAAAAGTATTCACATAAAACATACCTTGATCTGAGGATTCTTGCACAAAAGATGCAGTTCAGTCAGCAATTTTTTTTTTATTTATAGTTTATTGACATTTTAAACAAACCAAAGACAAGAATTAGACAGTATGGTCATTGTGGCAGAAAAATTAAGTATATTACAAATGCATGTAAATTTTGTCGTAGAGGCAATAAGCTTATAAAATCTTTTCAGAGGCAGTCATATAGGTAAATTCAAATAACATTTTTAATATGTACCACACACGATCATTATGGAGGGGGAGTAACAAAAAAAGGGAAGGGAGTAGGAGAAGAGAAAGAAGAGCAAGAAGTATAAATGGAAAGAATAAAAGAAGAGGAACAAATGAAAAGAACAAATACAAACATGATCAATTAATGTAGAAATTATATTCATCATGGCACTCATTGCGCTCTTTCAGTGCACGGAGATCCGATGCAACCGGTAGTTCACTGAAAGAGCGCCATGAGCACCATGATGAATATAATTTCAACATCAATTGATCATATGAATCTGAATACCTAATTAACAGCCAGGCAGTCCAAGCAGCATATAATTTTTTATTCTCTATTATGAACGGAGGAAGTGTGATTTTCCATATCACACATTAGGTTAAGTTCCCTACACCAGTCTTAACTAGTGGGTAAATAGGAGTGTTTATGTGAGAGAAAAGATCCTGTTCCAGTGAGAGTCAGAGAGATGAATACTTAGGTCCTTCTCCCATTGATTACAGTAGGTGGGGTGCTGCATATAGTAAGGGCACAGCCATTTGTACAACAATGAGAGTGGAACTCAAGGGATCAGCACATATTCACTTGAAAGAAGTGTGATGTCACAGGAGTTTTTTGCTGTGAGGGAAAAAATCCCAATAATTTCTCAGTTGTAGGTAACCCCAAACTTCAAGATTGGGACATTCAGTGGACTAGCTCAGCATGTGAAAAATCAGACACCCCTATAATTACATGATTTTGGTGATAGCACAAAAAACAGTATTCCTCTAGTGAGGCAGGTTGTTGCTACTCAGGCCAGGCAGAAATTTCTGATTCCCAAAGATGCGTATGAGTGGAGGAGAGGATGAGATATTTTGGTTATTCTTCCACTTCACAAGAGTCTTCAGGGTGACAGAAATTAGCGGATGGGAGGAGAGTTGGGGAATTCCAAAAAGAGAGATCGCAGGTAAAGATCTAAAGATCTGAGGACACCACCAACTATCCATGGATACCCAGTGCTTTGAATTCTCATGACAAGACTATTTGATCACCCTGGTAACGACAGTGGCCAGCCAGTAGAAGCGAAGATTTGGGGTGTATCTCCCGGACGTTGCAAGATAGTCACAGCTGTTTAAGAGATTGGCATGTTCCCTAAAAGATGAATCCATCTGCAATATGTTATACAATCCCTCATAGTATTAGGAAAACAATGAGCTATTTGTAGTGGTGTGGTGTGTTTTTTTAACGTAAGCAGAGTTCTTGATGCAGGCAAAATATTGAGAAGAGTGATGCTCTCTAGGAGAGCAGGCCATGAAAAGGCTGCATATGTTGCCATATCCATAGCACAGTTGTTTGCATCTGGAGGCCTGATGCTTAATTGTGTGTAACAAGTGTGTGTGTAGAGCTTCCCTGGCAGGATAGAGCGCTTGCAAAAGTCCTGGAGATAGCGAAGATGTATGTTGTATTTCAAGGCTAGCAATGCATCAAAAAGAGCAGCTGTAGTCTACTCCCATTTTTTTAAGTTGAATCAGTTTGTCCCCAAGGGCACATTTATGTGCCTCTCATATTACTGAAAGAGAAACATCATTTGTGACATGAAAAAAATGGGATGTGATAACTAAGGAGTAGTTTGCTAGAGTAGTCAGGTCTTTGGGAAGGGAGTCAGTAGGGCACCGTATGTACTATTTTGAGCCTTGCTGATTCGAGCTGAGGTGAAGCGACACTGGGGCATGATCAGAATAAGTCATAGAGGCTATGGTAGTGCCTAGAATAGAGGAGAGTAAGGGGGCGTGGCCGACTGAGGTGGAAGATGGCCGCATAGGAGAAGTGCTCCGGCTCCGTATCTGCAGCACTTGATTTTCAATAAAGTAAAATTATAGTTTGACATTACTATGTTTTATAATGTGCCTTGATATAACTGAATGAGCATCCATGGCTCCTCTCCACTGTCCTTTCTACCTTTTTATCCCCTGTCCTCCCTTACCTGTCTTGCGTTCTCTTCCCATGCTTCTCCAACCTTCCATCCTTGCCCTACCCATAGTACTTCCCCTTAGTATTCCTTTCTGCAACAACATGCATTCTAATTTTGTAAGTGTTGAACAATATATCAGCTCCCGATTTAAAGTACTCAAGTTGAAGGCTTGGTTATAGTTTGGTTCCAGTGAGCCCAATTGTTTCCTACATATGTAAAATTGAATCGGAGTCATTTTAAATTTCATTAGACAATGCTGTATATGTCTCATAGTTACTACTTTTGTAATTGAGTATACATATTAGAAAGTAATCATCAATGTATGTGTTGCAGATGTTAAAAACCTTTAATAAAAATCTATTATGGGGAAAAAAAAGAATAGAGGAGAGTAAATTATGGAAGATAAATATATAGTCAATCCTAGTGTAGACCTGATATAGTGAAGAGTAATAAGTATAATTGTTAGTATTAGGGTATAAGATCCTCCATCTACCAACTGTTGATAGTGGAGGCATTTACAAAATGTTTTAATGGCTGCGTATGAAAGTTGGGACCTGCCTAATGAGGAGTCTAGACAAGGGTCAAGCATGAAGTCAATACCCAGTATAATATTTCCTTCTGCAAATGAGTCCATAGACCCCCAGACCAGGTCCAAAAAAGAGATTTGCCCGGAGTTCGGGGTGTACAAAGCCACCAGGGTCGGGAGTCTACTTTGTAGGAGACCCTTGACTAAAAGGAATCTATCATCTGTTTCCTCGGCAATACATTGAAAGTTAAATAAAGTAAGAATGTAAGATGGCTACTCCCTTACTTTTAGAAAGAGGAGAATTGCTAGTGTAGCAAGCAGTGTCGTGATGGTCCGTTAGCTTGGGAACACTGTCCTGTCTAAAATGCATTTCTTGTATAAAAGTGATATGGACTTTGCATGTATGAAGATCTCGCAACTGTAAGGATCTTTTTTCTGGGGTATTCAGTCCCTGAGAAAATAATGAGGGCCAGAGATGGTCCCGCAGATTTAGGAGGCAACTAGTTAGGAACCTGGGTGAGTCAAAGCTGAAGAGGGAAATTAAGGAGAGGTGACTAGAAAGTCGAGAGAAAGGGAAAGTAAGAAGAGAGGATACCATAATTGGGTATCAGAAATTAAGGGAATGGAGCTGTTCAGGAGTCTGGGTGTTACCATATAGTTTACAGTAACATAGCAAAAAAAAAACCATCTGCTCCCATCCCAAACATTGAGGAGGAATGGTCAGATGGAAATGAGGAACCACAGGGTAGTTCACAGTTATACAGCATAAATCAGCAAGAGCTGTGGCCTCCAGGAAACCCTAACACAGGCGTTTTTTGTGCCTGTTTCTGTTTTCTAGGTCTTCTAATTGGAAGCTGATACCAACGTTGATGGTAGTTTGGGCTCAAAAGGTGTTAAAATTGGGCAATTTCAGAGAGTTATCTGCCAGCATGTGTTTTAGAGCAACAACCCTGAGGAAGATGCTACTTAGATCTTCCAAACCTTCTGGATCTCCACATGGCAGGCCATCTCAATTATTTCTGCCGGGTCTGTAAAATTATCTTTGGTGATTCTTGAGATAAAGCCAAAAATGTTCAATTCTTTGTGGGGAAGAAGAGTCCTCCAATGAGGCAGGAGAGCGCATATTGTGTCAAGGCTTCAGCCTACTGTCTGAGGTGGGGAGATGAGCCATGTTACAGGTGCCATGAGAGTCTGTTGATCTAGATAGATTAATAAAATACTCAAGATGTATGTAGGGAACTCAAGATGGCCAAGGAAATCAGCTACTTCAAATAGATTGTTTCAACTAAAAAACGTTTGATCTGGTTACACAGTGGGGGTGATTTACTAACCTAAACACACGCACGCACCAAGTGTGTGTGATTTTTACACAGCAAAGCGTATTTATCAACCAAAAAGTCTCTATAAGCATGTTTCCACTAATGTCATATATGGAAAAATCATGCACATGATGCATATATGATGCTGCTTCACAGTTTAGACAAAAATGGTTAGCTCATGCATTTACATTCCTGCATTCATCAACGCAAGCAACACAATGTAGAGCTAATTTACACAACATCACCTTGCAATTCAGTGCAGGGTTTTGCACAACACACCTGCTGGATGTGTACACACTACAAAGGTGTTTAGATTCTACCCATAGATCATGCTGGGAGGGAACACACTACAGAGGTGTATACACGTTTGTGGTGTGTTTATAAGGTTAGTAAATCAACCCCAGTGCCTCACATTAAATCTGTCATCTATAGTTCCCCCTATCAAGCACCTGTGTTTTCCAGTTGACCCATTCTTGGTATGTAACGATCAACAACCTGAAACCAGTCTTTGTAACATAGCTACTTATTAAAGATATAACAAAAAATATTATCACTAAATACAAAACACGTAAATATAAAAATAAAATCACCCCACTAAAAACCTGTTACCACAGGATCTAGAAAGATATATGTGCAGGCCTGTAGAAGGTATTCTGACATAATCTGCCAGTTCTTTATTCCTCTGGTATTTACACATGGTTAGCAGGGAGGAAGTAGCCAAAGTAGGGTGTATAGTGAGCAGTCAACTGTGTCTTTACTCAGTCATCGCAGGCACCGCCTCCCCAGCAATATACATTTATTGGTAGTGTTACATATTTACATATAACACACAAAAAAATTACAAAACAATGTACCGTACAAGTATGGTGGTGTTTTACCTCTCAGTTTCATGCTTGTTCATACTGATTTTTTTTGTGTCCCATGGAAATAAAGAGCACATGGTGCATGGTAACAATACCCAATATCACCTCCTTTCTGTATAGTGGCTGCCAAATATACATGGGGTACAACCTGATTGGAGGATCTAAATAAGATCACTTATTACAACCCATGTGGTAAGCAAACAAAACAATGGCCAGGCGTTTAAAGTTGAAAGATAAACACGGGGGGGTTTTATCCAAACTGGAGCAGACAGAATCTGGAGCAGTTGCCCAAGGCAGCCAATCAGCTTTTCTCTTCAGTTTGTTGGTTGCCATGCAAAGCTGGCCAGCTCCAGCAGATACATTCGCCTCACTTCCCAAAAGCGAAGCTGGAAGTTGGATTGTATGTGAAGAAACATAATTGTTTAAACATATCCCTATATATCAGAATATCTAATGAATGAAGAAGCAAAACTTCTTTTTAAAAAGGACATGCTGCTAATTTCACACTTAAACACCTCAGTGAACAAAAAGCTACATCACAGAAACAAACCAAAGAAAACATGTAACACTAACAATAGTTAATAAGGAGCCACTTAAAACCTTTTAAACAGCCATACCTTTCTAATCCCTGCCAACCTCATTTTGTTTTGCCCATTTTTTCCAATGTATTTCACTGAAATGTTACAATTCAGTAAAATGTTTAGTAGACATTTTGGTGAAGTGAAGCAAGACATTTTCACCCGTGTCTATTGAACAGCCTTTGTTCTTTTAGTAAATCAACACTGTTGCAATTATGGTTGGAGGATTCTGTCCATACCCTGAGTACAGATGACATTTCCCAGGATTTCTCAGTTCCAGAAACATGGCATGTAGTAAGGGAATGGACTTAAGGACCCTTTTAGCAGGTAATTTAATTCAGTTGATAACCCAAGCTAAGCAAATAATTCCAATGTTACCGTAGATATGTTGGATTTTCCACAAACACAAGTGAATTAGATCATTACAATTAAGGAAGCAGTGGATTCAAATCCAGTGAAGCAGATCAGATGTAACAGAAATACATGTGAAAAAGAATCTAAGGGGGTTATTCACTAAAGAGCCGAAGTAGCCCATACAGCAGCCGAAGGCAGCCGAGCGGCTCAGCTGAGATGAAGTCATATGCTTTGGCTTGGCTGAGCTGCAGTGACACCCGAAGCATGGAGAACGGTTGGCCGAAGCTGACCATGCTGAGGCGGAGCCAGACGGACGTAGCCGAATACTGCTTGTGGGCATTCGGCTATTCACTCACTACCTAGGGGCGAATTGCAGTGAGTGAGCTGCTAGAGCTCCGGCTCAGCTGATCCAGATGTTGGATCGGCTGAGTCGAACTCCTTCTGCACTTTGGCTCAGCTGAGCATGCAGAGCATGTTTGGCTGACCGAAGGCAGCCGAAGTACGGCTGATTTTAGACTATCTACGGCTGAAATCAGACGTACAAGACTGAAGTGAATAGCCGAACAGCGTTCCACCCACTTCACTTCGGCTGGGTTATTCACTCAGCCGCCTTCGGGAGCTTTGTGAATAACCCCCTAAAAGTTTATTAGCAGGCATGGAGGCAGGGTGAAAAACAGGTTGATTTTGAGAGACACAACTGTAGCAGGGCAATCCAGAAGAGATGGGACAGCTGCAGACCCTAGCTGCAGCACCCCATTTTATTTAATTTCACCTTAAAAAAGGCTTTTTATGGTTTGTTATATCTAACATATGTAGCGCAATCATTGTTCGTGTACGTAGGCACACCCAATACCGGTTTACATTAATATGCGTGCACTAGCGGAGGTGGGGGACTGTATACAAAGTTTACATTTCTTTTTGGGATTTTCTTAAACTTTTTTTATTAATTGCTATCACATAAGGGAGCTCACAAGCCCTTAGGGGTCTATTAGACCTCAGGTGTCACCTTTCCATTTCAACAAAGCTATTGGAGCACACACTTCAATAGCTTCTTCCCTGACTTCTGAGGCAAGGTGTGACATTTGAAGGATTGGAAGTGATGCAATCAGCATAGTTTCCAGCCCCATTCAGCAGGAAGGAGATCAGCAAACAAACGTTTGCTAGTTTCCTTCCCTGATTCCTGCCGACACACTTGATGTCAGTTCCGGGCCCTCAGGAGGGGCAACAGACCCCAGGAAGCAAAGCAGGGGTGTTGGCCTGGGGGGGCACTGTACTGGCCCCTGGAAGTGATCTGGTGGTAGCTCAGTTACCAGAATCTCTTCCAGTGTAAGGCCAACAGTCGGCTTTACACATTTAAACAGAGTACAGGTATGTCTTTTACTACAAGATTTAAGAGATGGGAAATGAGACAGCAGTATAAAAGTGGCGAGCAGCAGTTTTAAACACAGATAATAGGCCTAACCTGGTATTTTTGCTAAAGGGATAGAGGAGTGCATTGAATGTGATTTAATTTCATGAGTTTAGGTGTACACTGTTCTTGTGCACCTAAACTCATCACTCATTTTGTGAAAAATTAATTTTTCTTATGCTGTTTGTCAGCTTTTCCTATCCATTCTCTGCAGCAATACACTGTCACTATGGCTGCTCCATATCCCCCCTATAATTATGAGGGGGCCGGCTTATCTAAAATCCCCCATATTTACCCTTCTAAGCATGCTGGTCTCAGTTTACAGTCAAGCAATGCATTCTTGGTTTTAACAAAATTGCCTAGAATACAATAAAATACAAGATTCACCACAAACCCATGGTAGCAGACAATCCAAATTTCATCCCTAATTTAGATATATATGGAGAAGCAATGTGCTCAACCTGTGTCATAGAAATTGACTTTATGAATTCAATGAATGTGCCTACAATGATTCAGTAATTCATAGGAAATATTTTAGCAATGTCTGTTATAGTGCTTCTCATCTCTATCAAAGATATAATAAATAATATTCATAATTAATCTTTGTAAGATGACTGAAGATGGATAAAAAGCATAATTAACCCTAGACAGACCGAGTATGAATAAAATATGATTATTATAATGTTTGGATTATTAAAAAAAATAATAATCTCCTTAACCAGTGAAACCAGCGTTATAAGTACCACTTTTTCTAATTATATTATAATATAACAATTAAGAAATTGTTAACAAAGGGTGCTTTGTTGCTGGGTGGCATATGTTTTGTTTATATTTAACTTTAAATTAAGCTGGTATGTTGTCCCATATCCCTCACTCTCTGCATTTTTGCACCAGTTTCTTGGAGGCATCAGAAGTGCAGAACATTTGGTGCCTATCACTATCAGGTTTGTGATTTAAGAGGGGAGAGATATACTTTTTACATCTCTGTTTAATCACTCACCAAATGCAGACAGACATGTGGGATGGTATTTATACAGGCAGAAGTACTGTATGCTTTGGGGGGGGCTTTAGAGCAGCATACACTCTTTGTCAAAGTTATTTATACATCTATTTACATCTATTATTTCTGGATTTGTTTTCAAAATAGCTGTATATTTATTAAGGTGAAAAATATTCAGAATGAAAAATCACCCACTTTTCAATTATGGAAAACATAGCAAAACTGGATTTTTTTAAATTAACAAACAGAAAATTTGTGTTTTTCTGTCCCATTTTATATGCAGTATGTTCCATATTATGTTTCAGGATGCCTAATAAATATTGATGAAATAATTTTTACTATAATACTTAATACTATGTATTACTATATAATGCTATGTTTAAGCCACTGGGTATTTACGAAACTTTCAGGTGGAATCAGAGTTACATTAAGCTGTATTAGTGTATTAACATTGCTTTGAACAGACATATGTGAAAATGTCAGTGTTTGAATAACAACATAGGTCTTCAGAGGATTATTGCTCTCAATAATATATATTTTTTCTATTAAATACCAAAAATCTAGGTAGTACTAAAATTGTTGTTAATAGTAATAGAGTTGTAGTAGTGGGGGTAGCCATAGTTGTAGTTCTAATAAAAGATTTTTTACCAATAAAAAAAGTATTTCTAAAAACATTGGGGTCTATTCACAAAGCTGCCGAAGGATCTGGCCGTAGCTTCGGCCGATCCTTCGGCTGGCTTCGGCCCCAGGACCCCTTCGGTTCAGGAGAACCTAGGGGGTGCTGTACGGGCTATTCACAATAGCCCGTACAGCTCCCGATCACGGCCGAGCAGCTCAGTCGAGCGCTGAGCCGTGCTGAAAGCCGAAGCTGGCCGAGCGGC
>NW_017307742.1:108172-152594 GCF_000935625.1 Nanorana parkeri
TTTTTTTTTTCTGTTTTCTGACATCGCTCGTGTCAGAATAAAGAAAAAAAAAGACACAGCGGGGTTTCTCTTCTTGGCGGCCGGTAGCGGGGGGCTCCCAGAGCGCCCGGGGGATTTTTTTAATTTTTGTTTTTTGTTTTTTTTTACAGCAGCAGAGCCGCCGGACAATAGGAAACTATTGGGCAGAGCTAGCTGTCACTGCTAGCTCTGCACAATCGTTTTCTATTAACTTTTTTCTACTTTTTTCACTCTTTTTCTGTTCTGCTCGGTGCCTCTGAGGGACCGAGCAGAACAGCCGAGCCAAATGCCGCTCGGCGGCATTCGGCTATTCTCTCACTGCTGTTCGGGATCTTTCAGAATAGCCCGAACAGCAGTGAGAAGCCTGCCGGAGGTTCGCCGGAGGCTAAGCATGTTTGGCTGATCCGAAGCCACACGAAGCAAGCCGATGTACGGCTGATTTCAGCCGATGTACGGCTGAAATCAGCCGTACCAGCCTGAAGTGAATAGCCGAACAGTGTTCGGCTCACTTCACTTCTGATCGGTCATTCACTCGGCTGCCCTCGGCAGCTTTGTGAATAGACCCCATTGTCTTACATCTATGAAGTAGACCACTGCCAAAAAGTTCCAGTAATAACAGTTTAAAATAAGGTTGTTCCTTATCGTAAACTAAATAAAACAATTGTTGTCCAATTTGCATCCTCAAAGTCTGTTGAAGGCCGAAACTTACAGGGGACAACAAAAATGTAATTAGTGATCCCTTTAGCCATTTATTTAGTGATTGCCTGTTAATTGCTTAAATTCTTAAATTCTACTAGGGTCATGGCCTAGGGGCAAATCTGTTTATAGCTCTGCAGCATAACAATTTGCATACTCCCTATATTTTAACATTCTGAATTTCACTTGTGCTGATTTTTTGTTGGTTTATTATATTAGCCTATAATTGTTCCACAGGGTATATGAAAGATCAGCTATAACAGAAAAGTGCAATGTTTCAAAGGGCTGCAAACCTCATTATAAAATGTTAAAAAGAAAATTAAAAGTGAAGGTCATCTACAGGCTAATGATGAAAATAATAATACATTATATAACTCTCACAATATTCAATGTGCATAGCATCAATATTCAGGGAGATTTGAATCAAACTGAAAATATCCCTTGTAATTATAGGAATACTTTGTTTTTTTCTTTGAGGTCTGCCTGAAAATATAAATCACAATACATATTTCTTACTGGTTGTAAAAACTATGGAATGTTCTATACTTCCTTTATTTATGGTTATCTTCCATCCATTTAATTTCCTCTGTATTTTGTCTTGTTTGCGCAATACAAAGATCAATAAATAAAAATAATAAAACAAGACAGATGTTAATCTCACAAAGATCTTCTTGTTATCCACAAACCATGTACTTTACTTTTTATGAATATATGTAATGCAACCAAACACATCTCTTGCACCTTTTAGAGAATCAAATATATATTAAAGCTGACAGTATTTAAAGCTGAACTACAGGCAAGTACCTGAATTCACAGTTGACACATACACACACACACTCACACATACATACAAACAAACTGTTTTACCTTCAAAATATGTGTGATCCTGTGTGATCCTAGAACCTCTGCTAGGCACAGCTTCAACTTTCCCTCCAGTAGTGAAGGCTAATATCAAGAAAAATGTGGAAACTTAAACTAGTGGCATTTAGGACACATGTTTTGATTTTTAAATAAATACATAACTACATTACTTGATGTTTAGGTTAAATTATCTGATAATTGTTTCAGTGGGTATTATGCTTGACAGTGTGTAAACTGGTAATAGCTATATCAGATTATTAAAGATTTGGGATTTCCTCTTTCTGGCATCCATAATATTTGTGATCTGTCATGCTTCATTATCTCAATACTCTTGGCACATCTATGTAGTTATCCCATATAAACAAACAATTACACTGCTTCAAAAAGTGACACAGGTCCCATCCACTTGCAGTGCTCACCAGTGACCCCAGCACTGCCTAGGCTCACACAAAATCCATCTAAATAAATGAGTTCTTCAATCCAACAAGTGCAGTTACCAGAGGTTTATTACATTTTAATGCACACACACATTAGGTACACAAATACATACTTTGCTGCATTTTGGCCGGTGCATATTCATAAGGATGTTAGTGATGCCAGTGATTTTCACCAATGTGAAACATGTCATGGCTTGTATCCTGATTTTGTGTTCTCCAATACTTTTTTCAGATGTACAGCTATGTAGTGGTTTAGTTAAAACACACCTTAATACACTTACTTTGCACTACAAGGGTTAACTTTTCTATGATATAGGTTGATCCCAAAAGCAAGCAAAAATCCGCAGGGAGCATTACCAGTTATTGACAATTTATGCAACTGTCCATGATATACAATGCTTGGACAAGGTAATCTGGGGCCCAAGGAGAAGATGTCAAACTGCACCTCCCCATCTGTTTCCTACAAATGAGTCAAAATGAAGATATCTCTGACTTCAAAGATGACTTGGATGCACTGTTTGATTGTGCGACTACATAGCAAATGAGGTTTAATGTTGGTAAATGTAAAATTATGCACATAAGGGCCAAGATATGTAATTGTCATACAATCTAGGGAGATTAAAACTGACTGAGTCAATGACGGCAAAAATATCTGGATGATATGTTACATTATATACTTAATAACACCATGTAATGCCGAACTGCAGCTTTTAGTATGAGCAAGATATTGTATATAAAAATGAGGTATAGATTCAAGTTAGAGAGAGAGATAATCTTGTCCTTGTACGAAGCATTAGTAAGACCTCATCTTGAATATGCAGTTCAGTTTTGGTCACCAACATTTTAGAAGTGGAAGAAGTGGAGGAAAAGACAACTATATTAATAAGGGGTATGAAGGACCTTAGCCATAAGGAAAGATGAACTGCAATTAATGTATTCTTCTTTGAGAAGAGGCAATTAAAGGAGTATTACCTTGTATAAATACATAAATAGCCCATATAGCAAACCTGGTCTAAAATGGTCATTGCAAATGACAAAGAGGCAATATTTGCAACTGGAGGAAAAGAGGTTTAACCTACACATACACACAGGCTCTTCACCTTAAGAGCTGTGAAAATAAAAATAAACTTTCAAAGGAGACGTTTCTTTTTAGAGAAACAAGATTGATGTAGATTTAATATTTTGAAATATGTGCTTTTTGCTGTCTGTATTTAGGTAATAGTAAAACAAATATATATGGTTGAATGTTCACAGCCACCTGATCATCACACATACTGTACATAAGCTTGTCAGACATTATGTTCTGAAACCATGGATAATACCTAGATGTCCTCTACTTTGATGCTATGACAACCTTTACCCTTTCTTGGATGGTTTCCACCAGATTTTGAAATGTGAATAAGGGATTCTGTGCCTATTCAGCTAAAAGAACATTTTTGAAGTTAGGTACTGATGTTGGATGAGCAGATCTAATTCACAGTCAGAGTTCCACTTCATACCAAATGTTTTTGATGGAATTAAGGTAATTGTTCTGTTCAGCCCACTTAGGTTTCTCCTTACCCACACTCCACACTCAACCTATTAAATCAAGTCTATATAGACCTGGCTTTGTGCCCACATGTTTCATAACATACGTGTAATTGTCAAGTGTCCACAAACCGTTGGTCTTATATTGCAGATTTCATTGAACTAAAACAGGCCTTTAAATAAATCATGCCTTTCCTTTTCCAGATCTGATAGACTTTTTCCAGTGGACCCAGCATGATAGGAGCTAGCAAAAAATAAAATAAATCTTCTACTAATTACTGCAGTGTTTGCACAACAGCAGACCTCCCAGTCCTGCGTAGCTCTGTTGACTGCCCTTCTGGTTCACAAACAATTATAACTGTTCTGGTTTTTTATTCTATTATATTAGGTTGTGTTGTTACACTATTATTGTTTAACAAAATACTCAGTTTTAGCTGTGTTAGAGCCAAGAGGGAGAAGTAATGTCAATCCCCCTGAAATAAGTGTAACAATATTTTGACCTAGTGATTGGCCACTAGACCTGAGCACTGTTACATGAGAGAAGGTCAAAATATGCTGCCCTGTTTTTAGAATCACGGGGTCTTTTGTGCTAGCAGAGGTAAAGGGAGGGGTGGCTTGAAATCACTGGATAGGTGAGTATGTTTGGATCAGGGGCTTTTCAGAGACACTGTCACTTTGCTCCCATGGACAAAGTGATTTTTCCTTTATAGGATATATAAAGCGTTTATTGGAAGATAAATATTTTTAAGCAATGTATCTTTACCCCAAGGATCTGGACATTTTGCTGTGTACAAATTATTGTAAGTCTTTCAATGACCAGAATTAACTTTACAATTTTTATGTTTTAACTGGGGTTTACGTGTGACAGGTCTCTTGCTTCCAACCAGATTTATAAATAGGTATCTGAATGTGTTGCACAAGGAAAATATATCAATGCCCTGTTTGGACCTGATCTGTTTGTCATATTATGTAATACAATGATCACACAATTATTTTGCTTTTAACCATTGTGTTCTATTTTTTAGAGGACATGTCAGGTTTTTTTTGCACATACATTTTTATTAAGAGACAATATAAAAGTAAAAAATACAATCGGAATGACATCAGTTTTTCACATTGGAAGTATAGATAAAGTTACAGAGTGAATAAATGGTAAGTATCAACAAAGGGGGAGAATGTTACAGAGGAACATTTTCAACTGAATTATGATAATAAAACCGTATAACAAAATTAGATAGGCTCATTATATAAGTGATGTGACACACCAAGTTTGGGTTAGAGCTAGATAAAAATGTAGGGGAGCTTCAGGTTAATGACAGGGACACAGTCTAGCCAAATGGTAGTGATAGTGTGTGGCACTGTCAAAGCACATACAGATCACCAAATGAACCATTATGTTTCGCTTTAAGGTACCATAAAGAATTTTGAAAAAATGGTAATGAGGCTTTTTACTTGGTCTAGAGAGAGCTCAGAAATAAGGAAAGAAGCCCATGTGTCAAATTATTTTTTAGTATGTTTTTGATTAAATTTAGTGTTTAATTTATCTAATAGCATAAGGTGGAAGATAATTGTTTATAAAAATATAAAAGAGAAGGGGATTTAGTTCAGTGGCCAACCAGTTGGTCAAAAGACATGTCAATTTTAAAATAAACATAGGCCTGTTGTGATTGCTGGTATCTATGGACACAGTTTTTCTTTTGAGATGACTCATAGGCTAGGATCTTTTTCCATAACACTGCCTTTGTGGCCTCCCAGAAGATAGTTGGAATCCCCATACAAGAGACTCATGTTTATAAAGATATATTGGAAACTTATATCAATGGGGGGTTCTCCAGCCCTCACATTCCTCAGTTTCATGGTGATGGGTGAATGGTCTGAAATCCCCATATAGTAGCCTTTGCCCACTGTCAGGGTAGTACATGCCCAGCTACCACAACTGTCATCTTGATACTGGCACACAAGACAACAGGAGATGTTTTTCTTTAATTATATTTCTTTATTGAAATATTAAGGCATTTCCAGTACTTTGGTGAAATACAGTACAGTACAAAAGCTTTACAAAAAGAAAATGTTGAGTTTCCAGCTTGGTAATTATTTCCGATATTAAGTACAATACCCCATATTATGTAAAGGCACTATGGCACTATGTGCTATCCCCCAGGAAGGTGGCCAAAGAGGTAAGGAGAACTAAGGGCAAAGGAAAAAGAAGTAAAATGGGAGGGAGAGAGGGGGAGAGAGAGAAGGTGAAACCAGACACAATGTATAAAGAAGTAGACATTTAGGATAAATAGGTCTCATTCAATATATCTGCTACTTATCTCAATATGGTACATCTGAAATCAGGGTCATGTTTCCTCAAACTGTAGCAATTTCACTATATGCATACTGATAAACAAAACAATATATAAAATGGAAACCTTAAACAGAGGTAACAAACCTGATCTGATCTGTAGAATGTCTGTCTGAGAGTCAACAGAACCAATTTTTCAGAAAATTAGTCCAGTTACAATTCACATCAGCAAACAATAATTCAAAGTGGGCATGAGTGTTTAGTACTTTGATGACAGAAGAATCAATGCCTACTCCCAAGAGTGACAATTCTGGCTCATGAGTCCCTGAGACAAAGGTAATGAGAGCAATGAACTGAAAAACCTTAGTCCAGAAGATGTTTTTTTTTCACAGCTTCACCTTTTTTCCCAGCATAATAAGGATTGGTTAGGGATGATTGCAGCTAACCTTTGGGTGGTGTAATTGTTGGAAATGCATATCTTGTTGGAAATTCATATCTTGGAATTGTCACTAGATCAGTGTGTCTCATTGCCATTGTGTTGGGGAAAGGTATTTTCCAATTTCTGAAAGGTGGATTGATTGTCCATAGAGCAAAGAAACTGCAGGGCTTAATCTGAGGTCCCGTGAGGCAGTGAGGTCCCGGTCAATAGGAAACAGTTGGGTGGAGCCAGCTGTCACTCTGCCCAATTGTTTTCTACTTTTTTTCTACTTTTTTTTACTGTTTTCCTATTCTGCTCTAGCCGAGCCAAGTGCAGAGGGGCAGCATTCTGCTATTCACTCACTCACTATGAGAATAGGCTGAATAGCAGCGATTACGCCGCCGGAGGTTCGGCTCAGCCGATCCAGAAGTTGAATTGGCTGAGTCGAACTCCTTCTGCACTTCAGGTCGGCCGAACATGCGGAGCATGTTCGGCCGACCGTAAGGCAAATGAAGCAAGCCTGAAGTGAATAGCCGAACAGCATTCGGGTCGGTTATTCAGACGGCTTTGTGAATAAACCTGATAGACTCCACAGAGAGAGAAACATAAACGTGGTCCTGTACAAAGAATTAGTATGACCTCATTTGGAATATTTAGTTCAGTTTTGGGCACCAGTTCACAAAAAGGATGTTGGGCACCTGGAGATAGTGCAGAGAAGGGCAACTAAACCAATAAGAGGCATAGAGGACCTCAGCTATTAGGAAATGTTAGCTGAATTAAATGTATTACCCCTACATAATAGGTGTTTAACCACTTGCTGACTGGGGTGTTTACACCACCTTCCTGTCCAGGCCCTATTTCAGTATTCAGCTCTACAGTATTTATGACTGACATTTATTCCATCATGCAACGGTGTACTGAAATTCATTTTTTTGCATTTATTGGGGACAGAGAGAGCTTTCTTTTGATGGTTTTTTTTATTTTTTACTATATACTAAAAAAAGTAACATTTAAAAAAAAACGGTTTTCCCTTTATTATGTTAGGGAACATTTATTATTACCCGATTTTTGGGTAAAATATGAAAGATGGGGTCACGTCGGGTAAATAGACATCAAACATGTCAGGCCTTAAAATTGAGCACGCCCGCGAAATTGCAAAAAATGCTACCACACCCAAAATTGGCCATAGGCGACACATTAAAAGACTTTACCACTCATCAGTTTAGTTTTAACAGTGATTGATGGCCCTAAAAATTATTGCTCTCACTCCGACGTTCGCGATGATATGTAACAAGTGCTATGGAATTGATGCAATCGTCATTTGTGCGTGTAGGCCCAGCTAACGCATTTTTGCACATCTATGTGGAGGTGGGGGACTTTAAATAATTTTTGTGGGGGTTTTTGTGTGTGTAAATGTAATTTATTTTGTGATCAATTTTTTTAACCTTTTTTTTTTACACTTAACTTTATTGTTACCATATAGCGGAATAAGAATCCCCCTATGTGATATCACATTACAATGACAGGTCCCCTTTATGGAGAAATCAGGGATCTCTAAGACCCCTAATGTCACCTAGGGACCCCAGAGAAGCTGATGAAGTACAGATCTGCTTCTCTCCGGTTTCTGTACTGTAGAGTGACAGAGGAATGTGAAAGTGATGTAGTAAACATCACTTCCTGCATTCAGAGACACGGGAGGTGAGCGGAGGGAGATCATGTACTCACCTCTCTCTGTTTTCGGTGCACAGAGCCACATCGCCCATCCCAGATCGGACGCCTGGGGACGGCGGTGGCGGGACGACAATGGCAAGGAAATGTAAGGAAGGGGGGCACACAGAGAGATGCATCATACAAGTGATTGCACATCTTTACAGATGCCGGACCGCTTGCATGTAAACAGCCATCACAAATTCTGGTGGGGGCATGAAGGACGTTTAAAGGCACCCACTCACATCCAGAAGACTCCCGTTCAGCCGTTTCTGAATGTTCGGCGGACGAGATGTGGTTAAGGGGGATATGATCACCATTTATAAATACATAAATGGTTCATATTCTGAACTTGGCATTCATTGCATCTGGAAAAAAAGAAGTTTAACTGCATATGTAAAGGATTCTTCACAGTAATGAAAATTTGAGATAGACTCTCTCAGGAACTAGCTCTAGCCTGCTCCAGTTAATTATTTAAAAAAAATGCTGGCTGCATTCCTAAATATGCAGAAGAAAATGGGTACTAACATATATAATTAATAACACAATTTTTGATCCAGGTAAAATCCAATTGCCTTAAGAGACCAGGACCTTTTTTTCCTTCCTGTGGATCTGTTATAGGGTTCTGTTTATGGAGGTTTAAATGTATTTCTTTATTTGTTTATTCGATTGGTTGAGCTTGATGGATGTGTGCCTTTTTTAACCTCGCTAACTAACCTCGCTAACTAACTATTAAACTATTAAATACATCATGTGTTTTTAATTTTGGTGTTTAGTGTCATGCTAGTAATTGTAAAACCATACCTGTCGGTTAAGAGTATGAGGCAGGTCAACTAATTTCAACATCTGCATAAAGTTAAAGAACAGGGAAATATACTAATGTGATACTTCTGATAATATCTGTAAAGTCAATTTGCTAATGAGATAATTAGTTCACATGACCATAAAGATTCAACTGTAATATGCCCAGTCTGTTTGATCCTATTTCCCTAACATAATTAGAATTAGATATTGCTATCATTTTATGATTAAATATATATCTTAGAGACCATTAATTTTTATACTTTCCATTTCAGTAAGTTCAGCATACAAACTAATTACTACAAAGGTCATTGTTCTCATTTTACAATACCAACAGATCATTAAAACCACACAGCCTTGATTATGTTGATGGATACAATGAGGCATTCTGAAAATAACATTTTTTTTGCATAAAAACAACTGTCATCTTTTAGCAAACAGACATTCTTTGGTGTATTGAGACAGAACTCCAGTGTATTGCTAGCCAGAAGTTGCCTGGATGAGCTATTTTTTAGTAATTAGTGCAGCAATATTTTGTAGAGTCATATAAAATACCTAAATAAATATGGAAAAATGCAGGGAAGCACATTAAATATTCAATTTCATTGCTTCCAAACTGGTAGTGTAGAAGCTCAACTTTTACAAAAAAATTACATCATTTTTTAGCGATAAAATAACAAAATTTGTGTTAAAGTTACTCACAGTATTTAGATGACTATATGTAAATATTGTCACAAATAACTACATAGTGGAGATTTTAAATTCTTATACACTTTTCTCTGCATTTTTTTTCTCAAAATATTTTATTGAGACATAAACAAAGTCACCACGTGACCAAAAGAATGACATACAGTACACGCATTTGTTATGTTATTTCTTTTTGTTTGGTTTTGTTTCCCATGGTTTTTTCACCAAGTCGCGTGTGGTCTACCTGTATCAAACCGTATAACAAGCATAAGAGTCTGATAATATGCAAACCTTCTCAGTCTCGCACCTATACCTATAATGCACAAGTTAACTTGAAAATGAAATTAAAAACTGAAAGTAAAAGTGAAAAAGGGTCGATCAAATGTCGTGAATCTCAAGATAAGGTTCAATCACAAAGGAGTTCGCAGAAAGAGTTCACCTCATCTTTGATTCAATAGGGGGATTTAGGAGGAACAATCAGATATTATTATTTAGGTCATCTTCTACCTCCCCCTATCGATTATGTTGGATCCCATTTTCTTCTATATCAAGATAACCTGGCATATGTATCTGTTTGTCAAGTCAAAAAAATACCAGACAATGCTAAATATGTCGGGATCCGCTTCAGCTGCGGCTTCTTAGCTTAGGGTGACAGGAGGAAGCTAGTTTGTGTCCTCCCGTTACCCTAAAGAGAACTATGGGGAAAACCCCTAACCCCATAGTTCTCCTTTAAAGAAAAAAATTATGAAAAAAAATCCTCCAGTGGGGGGCCTGGGAAGGGACCTCAGTGGGGCCCCCCCAGCCTCAGGCTCTCGTGCAGCCGGCGGTAGGTCCACCCTCCATCCAGCATTACACACCCCTACCTCTGAACTCTTCTCAGCTGTCAAACTATGAGACGCGGCTGTGTTAACGCAGCAATACAGGATGTGCGGCCTTGCGGTGCCTGCAGTGTCTGTAGCGGCTCCGCCAGGCTGCACAGATCTGACTGTCACAGCCTCTCCGTCCCCCGGAGGAGACGAAGAGGGGAAAAAAGGTGTCTTTTTTCGGGCCGGCTCGACTCAAATCAGAGAGCAGAGAGAAAGAAAAACAAGTCTCCTCCGGCCAGCTCGTCCCGAACATGCAGCGGCCCTACCACTGCGGGTGACAGAGCGCTGGCATGGGGATGGAGTTGCACTATCTGGGGGGGACACCGCTGCTGCTCACCTCAGCCATCTGGATGCCAGCAACGGGACGCTCGGCCGTCCAGGAAGAGTCTGGTGCAGACTTCACCGTGCAGGAGACGAGCCGTAGTCTTCTCCGTGCCGTGCCCGTATGGTCAGTCCGCCTCTGGGCCAATCAGCGGGAGAAGATCAGAATGAGGCACATGACTAGGCAGTGACATCTGCTCTATTCTGACCTCTTCTTCCGCTGATTGGCCGATTGGATGATGACAGGCTTCCTCACCAGTCAGGAATGAAGCCTGTCAATCATCCAATCGGCCAATCAGTGGGAGAAGACGTCAGAATGGAGCAGATGACAGAGGAGGTTGCGGCCATCTTGCTTAATTGAAGACGCGATGGAGGTCCTGTGTGCGGCGGATTCGGGTCCCTGAAGATGGCAGGTACTCGTTTTATGTATTGGAGTATTTGCACGAGTACGAGTACTCATGCAAATACTCGGTATCGCGGCCGATACCGATAATTGTATCGGTATCGGTGCATCCCTAGTTTTAAGCATATCAGGTGATGTGTATAAGTAATGCATTTTGGTGTTAAAAACAGGCATGCAGAATACATTTTAATGAGAGCTCCTCCGAGGTGGAAAAAGATTTGGGGGTCATAATTAAACGCAGACAGCAATAGCATGCACGGCCAGGCTGCAGCAAACGAAGCTAGCCGAATATTATCATGCATAAAAAGGAATGTACTCTGAAGACAAAGTGATGAATTGAAATAAGGTGATTACGATGGGACATGATTGTGATGTACATACTATTTGATGGTGATGGTAATATTAGTAATAAAACTTTTACTGTAAACTCACTAAAGAAGACAAGAGGCCACTACCTGTAATTGGAGGAAAAAAGTTTCAATCAAAAAGGACGAACAGAATAGAATAGTAAAGTTGTGGAAGTCCCTTCCACAAGCAGTCATATAAGCAGAGAGTATGGAATAATTTGGGAACCATTTAGATGCTTTTCTCAGAGAACAAATCATACAGGGGTACAGGTACTCTCAATGACTAGTACACACAAGACACTCACACATGCACATACACACATACAAACATACTGTAGGTTGAACCCGGTGGACCTGTGTCTTTATTCAACCTCAAATAAGATATAGCCATGAATTACACCACTATTTTACTGGGTGAATCACCTGTGTTGTTTGATTGATATTCTGCAATTAATAAAAGGGTGTATGAGAGATGGAATATATTACCAACATTTTAGATATCCCTACATGACACACATTGCACGGTAACATTTTAATTTTTTTTTATGTGCCAGTGTTTATCGTAGAGCAGCTCCCGTCCAGCTTGGAACTGACAAGGTAAATAAATGGGTAAGCTCTGACACAGACCTGAGGAGAAGGAGGGGGATATTAGAGGCTACAGCTGCTGCAGAACTCCTCAAAAACACCAAGGGAGTGTGAGGAGAGCTGAGGCAGCTGTAGCAGAAGAAGTGTAAAGCTGGCCACACACCTTACAACCATCGCACAACTTTTGTTGTGCGATGGTTGTAAGGTAATACAAATTTTGTACGCACACTGGCCCGTTCGGCATTAGTCTTCAGAGCACGCCACTAACCTGCCGAAAATCGTACTATTTTTGGCAGGTTTTCGAGCGTGTTCGGAAGACAAAAGATGTGCGACCGTACAGTAGAAATGGTTGCATGCCTCTCATACACCTGTCGATTATCGTACGATCGCGGGATCACCTGCGATTATCGTATGATAATCGACAGGTGTATGGGCACCTCTATACAGCATATCGGTGTGTGGAATAGGGAAAACTTTCCAACTCTCCCGGCTTGTGTAAAAAAAAAGTTTAGCGTTATTGCCAGTATCGATTTTGTCTTTATATAATGTTCCAGGTGACCAGTAGTGTAGAAGTATTGTAATAGAACGTTACTGTGTTACTGTGTTATTTAATACTGTGCTCTGTATTCTTTACTACTGAGCTCTGTATTATTTAATACTGAGCACTGCATTCTTTACTAGTGAGCTCTCCATTCTTTACTACCAAGTGCTGTGTTTTTCTACTGAGCTACTCACTGCTGTGTTTTTCTACTGAGCTTTGCGTTTTTTACTAGTGAGCTTTGCATTTTTTTACTACTGAACTGTGCTTTCTTTATTACTGAGCTCTGCGTTAAGCCAATAGTAAACTAGCATTGTACCCGCCCTCTGCTGATGGACCTGATGGAGAACTGCAGCAGAGGGCGGGTACAATGCTAGTTTACTATTGTCTATTGCAAATTGAAATAGCCAATAGGAATCTAGTAATGCATTCCAATGGGCAAAAAATGTGTCTTTATTTTTTTCTATTCTGACACGGCTCCGTGTCAGAATAAAAAAAAAAGAAACAGCAGTTTTTCTCTCCTTGGCGGCCGGGAGCGGGAGACTCCCGGAGTGCCAGGGAGAGTTTGCTGTTTGGAGATCAGTGTCCCTGGTTAGCAGGTAACCAGGGACGCTGATCTCTCTGAAAGTGGCCGGAGCCCGAAGTGCAGAAGGAGTTCGACTCAGCCGATCCAACTCGCTGCTGTTTGGTCTATTCTCATAGATGCCGAACAGCAGTAAGTAAATAGAGAGTCCCTGTGTAGAACCGAGCAGAATAGAAAAATAGTTTAAAAAGTAGAAAAACTAAATTTTAAAACGATTGTGTGGAGCTAGCAGTGACAGCTAGGTCCGCCCAACTGTTTTCTCTTGGCCGGGCGGTTCTGCTACCTTCAAAAAAAAAAAAGAACACACCATAGGAATGCATAGCTATTTCCTATTGGCTATTTCACTTTTCAATAGCCAATAGCAAATTAGCTATTGTACCCGCCCTCTGATGCTGTTACTCACCAGTGGGAGACCTGATTGAGAACTACAGGTCACCCTCTGCTGATTGACAGCAGCAGTGGGTGGGTGCAATATCTAGTTTTCTATTAGCTATTGCAAATTGAAATAGCCAATAGGAATCTAGCTATGCATTCCTATGGTGTGTTCTGTTTTTTGTTTTTTTTCTTCTGACGGCAGCCAATGGCTTCGATGTCAGAAGAAAAAAAACGAGCAGGGAAAGGTTACTTTGCTTGATCAAGCAGAGTGAACCTTTCTGGGAGAAAGTGTTTCTCTCCCGGGTGGCCGGAGCCTATTAGACTCCCAGAGCGTCCGGGGGAGGAATGACAGATGGCGTTCCTGGTTACCAGGTAACCAGGAACGCCATCTGTCATTACACACTGAGAACACGGAGAGGCGGCTGTGAAATCATAGTGGCCCGGCTGGGTTCTCAGTGTGTAATGACAGCGCCCCTGCTTACCTGGTAACCAGGGACGCTGATCTCTCTGTAAGTGGCCGGAGCCAGCCGTAAGTTGACGGCTGGCTCTGTCCAGCTGTCAGAAGCAAGCAGTCGGCCGCCTAATGGCCGGCCGCTCAGCCAGCTTCAGCTTTCACTTCGGCTCAGTCGAGCCGAATCATATGCCTTAGGCTCAAGTTAGCCGCTCGGCCAACTTCGGGAGCTGTATGGGCTATAGAGAATAGCCCGTACAGCAGCCCTTCTGTTCTAATGAACCAAAGGGGTCCTGAGGCCGAAGCTAGCCAAAGGATAAGCCAAAGCTATGGCTAGATCCTTCGGCAGCTTAGTCACAACTTGGGGTAAAGTGTATCTGTAGCGTGAACCTCAGAAGGTTTGTTCAAACATCCTGCCATGGCCACAATGTTCTCTCTGAGACAAGTGAAAATAAAAACACTTTGTAATAGTTGGGTGGTGGAAAGCTGCAACCCCATATGATTTTCCTAATTGCCGTCCATGATCCTATTAAACACTTCTCCTCACTTTCTGTCACAGTGACAAGGTTGTCACCAGGAAGAGAAGGAGCAATTCCTCCTTGAATCCTTTGAAGCTATTTGTTGATGACTGTCTTTGTGATTCAGAGATTATCAAAGACCTTCTGGCTCAGTCATCTTAAAGGAAGAAGAAAAACAATGTTTTTATTATTACTGGACATCTTGTCCTGCTCTGCACTCTCCAGTTCTGCAACATCCTTTTTTGTCAACTGATTCCCCAAACAAAACTGCATATTCAAGCTGGGGTCTTACTAATGCTTTGTACAGAGAGAAGATTGTTTTTCTCTGTCATGGATCTTTAACTCTTTAAAAAAAATCTTGCTTTCTCTAGAAGCATTAGATTAGAATTGCATGCTGCAATTTAGTCTATGATCAAGCAGAACACCCATACCATTTTCGATCATTTACTCGCTTAGACGTACTCCTTCTAGATTACATAATATGTGTATTTTTTAGGTCCTTAAAGTGTATTTCCACTTTTTCAGTCAAATTTGAGAAAACCCCTCCATATGTTCATTATGAGTTCCTCTTCAAACAGCATACTGAAAAATAACTTTCAATAAAAATCTTACCTTTTAGATGTTTTGTTAAATCAGGCAAGATGGCTGATTCCAGGTTTTTCGTAGCGCTTTCACAGTGGTCTGTCCTAATGGAAAGACTTGGCACTAGAAATTTAAGGATTGTGTTTATCTGATAAGCTTCATTAACATAAAATGGACAAACCTACTCAGAACCCTCACCCCTGACAGCCCTTCCTAACATATCAAAGAAATAGAAGCAAGAAGAAAGTTTAACCCTTAAAACCCTAACTCAAGTAATTGCATTTTAAACTGAAGAAGTGTTTTTTTATTTAGCTTATGTTATGTGAATGCAAACATGTAACAAATATAAAATAGGTGTTATCCCAATTTGGCTGCGAAAGTGGAAATACACTTTAACTGTCTACGGGCCAGCCGTAGTAAAAAAAACGGCCGGCCGGGAGCTCTCTAGATCTGAGCGGGCGTCTTTAGACGTCCGCTCAGACACGCCCCCTCGCGTGCGCAGCTCAGCGCGCGCGAGCGGGAAATGGCCGATATTTAAAAACAGGCAGTCTGTTACTATACAAGCGATTCGCCGGCTGTAGAGCCAGCGGATCGCGTGTATGGGGTGCCGATCGGTGTGTCCCCCCCGCTGTTGTCCCGCTGATCCCGGGCTCCGCTGTGCCCGGTGCGAGCCCAGGATCAGCATGTCGACTGTGTCACAGGAGATCAGAGGGAGCTCGGTGCACGAGCTCCCTCCGGTCCCCTCTCCTCTGCAAGAATGCGGAAGTGTTGTATAATACATCACTCCTGCATTCTTGTGTCACTCTCCAGCTTCAGAAGCTGGAAAGAAGCTGATGGAGCAGATCTGTGCTTCATCAGCTTCTTTTGGGGGGTCCTAGGTGACATTAGGGGTCTTGGAGACCCCTGATGTCTCCATAAAGAGGACCTGTCACATATTTTGCTATCACATAGGGGGGTTTTATTAGCCCCCGTATGTGATATCAATAAAGTTTAGTGGAAAAAAAAAGGAAACAAATTAAAGTCCCCCCCAAATTTAAAGTTACACATAAAAAAGAATAAAAAAACAAAAACATTTTTAAAAGTCCCCACCCATACATACACACATGCAAACATGCGCCGGGGGCGCATACGTGCAAAAAAAGACGATTGTGCCCATTACGCCGCACATGTTACATATGGCCGTGAACGTCGGAGTGAGAACAATAAATCTAGGGCCATCAATCACTGATAACACTAAACTGATGTGCGGTAAAAGCTTTTAAAGTGTCGCCTATGGCCAATTTCTGTGATGTTGCGGGTGCGCGCAATTTTAAATCTTGACATGTTTGTTTTTTTTATAAATCTTTTTATTCATTTTGCAGTTTATGATACAAATAAACAGGGCACTAACATAGTGCCTCAAGTACAAAATAACACACAGTACGGCATAACATATGCCCAAAATACACACACGGTACGCATAAACAATCCCCGATCAGCATCCCCCCCCCTAGGCACATTACGGATCCCTTATTCTCCAATACTCCTACCCACTCTCCAGGAACTCCGCCTCAAATGTATGGGTCATTACTTATTACTTTGTATCATCTTTCCTTAATGACAGTACAACGAGCTACCAACCAGCAGGAAGGGGAACTCTACGTTCACAGCCACTCACCCAGCACTATCGCTGCTGAAATCTGCCGGATGTGAAAAGGAGACCGATGCACCGTCATCAGGAGGCTTACGTGCCCACATCCCCACAGGATTATCTACTCAATTCCCAGCGTAGCATTGGACTCCATCCAGCCAGACCAAATTTTGTCAAATTTTTGGGGGCACCCTCTGTTAGCATACGTGGCTTTGTGTAATGGTAGGGAAGCATTTACTATGGACTTCCAGGCTCCCAGGGTAGGTGGCTCCAGCTTCCTCCAGTGTAGAACCAGGACTTTCCTGGCGTAAAACAATAAATAGGTCAGGAGTGTACGAGACGATACTGAGGGAACAAGGTCATCTATGATGCCCAACATACAGGTTTTGATAGACATTGGAATTGGAGTACACATGAGATCCGTAACCACATCAGCTACCCCCCTCCAATATTCCTGGATTTTAGGACAGGACCATAACACATGTGTTAGGTCAGCTGGTTCATAGGGGCACCGCCAACAGGTAGCCGTTTCAGAGGAACGCATCCTAGCCAGTCTAGCTGGCGTAAAATATGCTCTGTGAACTATTTTATATTGAATTAATCTGTCCCTTGCGGATATCAGAGTGGTCATAGGGGTGTCCCAGATCTCCTCCTCGTCTCCCTGATCCAAGTCCGGACAGTCATTCCTCCAGGCCCTCTGGCACCCCTGCAAGGATTCCCGCCCTCTAAGTGACAGCAGTTTGTATATTGTCGACAATGGTTTGACAAGCCCTTCCGTGCGGGTCAAGGATTCAATTCTAGAAACTGAGAGGGTCAAACGGCCCCCAGAGAACTGTGCGGAGAAGGCATGGCGCAGTTGGAGGTAACGAAACAGATAACTATTAGGCAAATGGTATGCCGATCTAAGGTCCTCAAACGATCTCAGATGTCCATCCATAATTATGTCACTTAATGTAAGTACCTTCCTAGAAGTCCATACCACTGGATCCAATATGGTTGCAAAATGACTGAGGTGGGGGTTGCGCCACAAGGGTGTATGTGGGGAGAGCGTCAGCCCAGACTCCGGAGCTCGTCCCTCCAGTGCATTCCAAGCTATTATGACCGCCCTCATGGATGGAGTCTGACGATGCGGGGAGTGCCTACCCCTATACACCAGGTGTCCCAGGGCTTCATATGATCCTACTACTGCGGCCTCCAAGGTGACTGCGGGGTCTAGGTCCCGCACCATGAGCCACTTATTCGCGACTGTTAATTGACCTGCCAGAAAATATGAATAGAAGTTAGGGGCCGCCAACCCTCCCTCCCCCCAGGGCAGCTGTAGGATTGATAGTTTTATTCTACGCGCCCTCCCATTCCAAAGTACTCCTGAGAGCATTGTGTGAGTTATGAAGGGTATATAACAATAACGGGAGTAATTTCATCTTAATCAGATTAACTCTACCTATCAGAGATAGAGGTAAGTTCTTCCAAGCTGAGAGGCGGTTTTTGAACTGGGCAATGACCGGGGAGACATTGAGAGTCATAAATTCTGCTACGGATGTAGATATCGTCAGGCCTAAATATTTTAGTGCTGAAACCTGTTGTAGTTGTGCATGCTGTGAAATGTCTGAGTGATTCAATGGGTCCAAGGGGAGGTACTGGGATTTAGTCCAATTAACAGAGAGCCCTGAGTATGTAGTAAATGTTTGTAAAATATCTAGGGACTCTACCAAAGACTGGTTCATATCAGCTAGAAACAATATCATGTCATCTGCATATAAGGCCACCCTTTCCTCCAACCCCCCTACACAGAGACCACAGATCCCCTTGGACTGACGAATGGCGCTTGCTATTGGTTCGATCGCCAAGGCAAACAAACCAGGGGAGAGCGGGCATCCCTGTCTTGTGCCTCGTAGAATCGGGAAACTCGAAGAAAGTGCTGCTTCCATCTTAATGGCAGCTCTAGGTTGATCATAAAGGATAGTAACCCACTTACAGAAGTTGGTGCCAAATCCCAATTTTTTAAGCACAGTCTGCAGATAGTGCCAGTCTACAGAGTCGAAAGCCTTTTTGAGGTCCAAGGAGACTATGGCTCTAGTACCGGGATTATCGTGAATTATTTGGGTATGTGTATACACACGTCTTAGGTTAATGTCAGTAGACTTATGTGGAATAAATCCGGTCTGGTCTGGGGAGACTACACTAGCAATGACGCGTGACAGTCTGGTGACCAGAATCTTTGTCAGTATTTTAAGATCCATGTTAAGGAGCGAGATTGGTCTATATGAGGAGCATAACACCAGGTCCTTATGAGGTTTGGCTATAAGGACCAGGTGGGCATCATACATAGATTGGGGCAAGTGTCCCATGCGTAAGCAGAGTCTATTGGGGTTAGAGGTGTCTAAGGAGTAATCCAGTATATTATTAAAATCTCCCGCTACCAATACTCTGGAGGGGGAAAAGGGCGCCATTTTTTCCAAAATGGTGTATGATATCGTTCCCTGAAACGGTGGAGGCATATATACATTGACAAGTCCTATAGTCTGCGAGTGATATTCGATCAGAACCACCACGTATCTACCTTCCGGATACGTCAGCAGTTGGGAAATTACACATGGAAAATTTTTATGCAACAGAATGGTAACCCCTCTTGCATAGGAGGAGTAGGTGGCATGAAAGGCTCTACCTATCCACCTCCTCTGCAAGGCCAAAATCTTATTTCCTAGTAGGTGAGTTTCCTGTAAAAAAACCACTTGCGGATTGTTAGACTGTAGGAACTTAAGCACCAGTGCCCGTTTGAATTTGGAGTTCAAACCTCTGACGTTCCATGAGATAACACGCAGATCAGCTGCCATCAGAGTGCGGGAAAGTCAATAAGTCCAGAGAGTCCCGGAGAGCGGACCGCATTAACAGCTTACCCCAGTTCTGGGGAGGGGCGCCATCGGAGCCATAGCGTACAACAGTAAACATCCCATTAACCACCCTGCTATCCCACATAACAACAGAAACTAGTGAAATAGCTTGATATCCCAAAACCTGTTAAACTAGGTAGAGTATTATTCTATACTCCCACGTAGGCCTTTTGTAAGACAAAACTCGAACAAAGTCTAGCTGAGGGTATACATTACCATACCGCCTCTGCTCCCTACAGGAGCAAGTACATCCTCAGCTGTATACCCTCTCAGTCCGTGTGACATTCAGGCCAATGGCAGCGCCCTTTAGGGCAGCGCAGCGGCGATGCCACATTAGGATATAACGGTACCGGATGATGTAGATGGTAGCCTCAGTCCCGATTATCCACGTATGGAGTCCAGCCAGTTCGCCGCTGTAGCAGGATCCTCAAAAAACTTGGTAGAGCCGGCAAACTGCACCCTCAGTTTGCTAGGATAGAGCATGCTGTATTTCAGACCTTTGTCACGGAGACGGCGTCTGACATCCACAAATGAGCGCCTCTTTCTCTGTAGTTCCGGCGAAAAATCAGGAAAAAGCATAATGGTGGCATTTTTGTACCTCAGCTCCGACTCCCTTCTTCAACTGATCGGTCTGTGTGCTAGTGTTAGGGAGAGAGGGAGAGCGTGCAGCCAAGATGGCGCCGGCACGCGTGACAGGAGCAGGGCCTGAAGTCACACCGCTCGCTCGGGGCCGGGCCGATCGCCGTCGGGTTCGCATGGACGGAACGCCAGTTGCCACCGAAACACCCGCCAGGAGAGGTTAAGTGTAAAAACCCGATTAGGTCAGCTGGGAAGCAGGATGGCTAGACGGATGATCGGAGCTGCTGCAATGGACGTCCGTTCAGCCTCACATCCTGGCCACGCCCCCAAAAATCTTGACATGTTTGGTGTCTATTTACCCGACGTGACACGATCTTTTATATTTTACCAAAAAACTGGGTAATAATACATGTTTCCTAACATAATGTTAAAAAAAACTTTTTTTTCCAACATTTTCTGTAATGTTTCCTAATTATAGTAAAAAATAAAAACCCCAGTGGTGTTTAAATACCACCAAAATAAAGCTCTATCTGTCCCCAAAAAATGGTATAAAATTCATTTCACTATAGCGTTGCATGACGGAATAAACGTCAGTCAAAGTACCACAGCGCTGAATATTGAAAAATGGCCTTTTCCAGGAAGGGGGTCTAAACACCTGGTCTTGAAGTGGTTAATGTGTATTTCCACTTTGCATCCAAATTGGGATAACACCTATTTTATATTTGTTACATGTTTCTCATTCACATAATTCACATTACATTCCCATTGCCATTAAGCACAAAAATATTTTTTCTTAAATTGTTGCTTGCATAATACATGCTCTATTCTAAAAGAAAATGAGTTCTCTGTACTGAGTTTGGCATGCAAGGGGGGAGGTAAATGTTAACATATTTAACTCTGTCTGTACTGTGCTGGAAGATCTCATTTTCAGTTTTCAGGAAACTATATTTAAACAATGTCAGCCTCACAAAGGGTTAAAGATCTTAAGTCATTGTATGTTAATGAAAGGAAGCTGTTTGTCCGTTGTATTTTTAATGTTTACAGGCAAAGGTTCCTGTTACTTGGATATTGAGAGAAGAGCTTGCACAGGTCTAACACAGAAACACATTTAAAAGATAATACATTTTTTTAATCAGGTATGCTGTGTGAATAGGAACACATAATAAACATTTAGTAAGATTCATCCAAAAAAGATCTGCACTCAATGTATCCACCGTATGAATCCAAACTTTATTTTAGTCTATACAACGGCATACACCATATATGGGAGAATATTACACAGGTGAAAGCTAACCTCTCTTTGCCAGCACCTGGAGGATCCTCATTATATGAATCTGACTACAGATCTGAGCAGTGAGTTTTGTGGATTATTTGAAAACATTTAGTAAGGTTTTCTCAAATATGACAGCAAAAGTGGAAATACACTTTTAAGCTGTTTCTTTGTCCCGCTAATATCAGTATCAACACATGGCATGCACCTTGATAGCCTGTGAGAAATGTTACATGCCATATTACTGGAGACACAAATACACATCACCTTGACAGCATTTTTAGAGAGACCTGATAGATTCCATCAGAATTCTGTAAACAGACCAAAGTAATACATAATAAACCAGGTAGCCTGGTTAAATGGTAATTGCTAAATAAAATATTTTGTAGTAAACACTGGTCACTTCCCTTTGAATTTGCAGTATACAGTGAAGATATAGTTCATAGTAATTAAACAAATGATCTGATTGAATTAAACAAAGTACAATAATATCCATAACAACTTACATTATTGTATTACAACTATTAAAAACATTACTAATACATATCACTTATCAAAATTACAGAAAACTCCTGTTTTTGGGCAGGCAAACAGTTAGGGAAAAGTCCAGTGTGGAAGCACACTCCTGATGGACTTGTAGATTTTAAGTTGGTGTGCAGGTCCTGGTGGGAACAGACAGAGGTGTCTTGTGTGTGTGCTCTATAGAAAATGAAAATAGAAAAAATCATAAGGACCAAAACACAACAGTTAGGTTCATCACTTTAGCAACTTCAAAGCCATTGCATCCATCCTCAAGAAAAAATGGCATTTGTTATTATGTGATCCAAAGTTGGGCCCAATACTTTACTAGAAATCATCAGTAGTCTTTAAAAAAGCTAGAAGCATAAAAAACATTGTGGCCCCAAGCAAACTAACAGTTGACAACTCTAGGCCCAGAAACACATTCCTCTTTGATGATTGAAAAGGGATATTCAAATACAAAAAAACAAAATGTCTCACTTGCCAGTTCATATCCCATGGCCAATCTGAGTTCCAGGACAGCTCAGGCAACATTTATCCCATTAAACAATTCATTACCTTGCCCACAACCATGTGGTTTATGGTCTTAAATGCCCATGTGGACTCCTATATATTGGCCGAACAACCCGCCCACTCCGCAAACGTGTTGGGGAACGCAGAAGACTCAGAGCCGGGGAGCATTGACAAAGGGTTTCCTGTCATTTCCTAGAGAAACACAAGAAACAAACCCAATGCCTTAAAGTCTTCTCCATTGAGCAGATCCCTGAGGACCCTCTCCGCCAGAAAGATTTCACCAACTCTGCAAACAAGAAACATACTGGATCTACAGACTTAAAAAATTAACCCTACACATGGCTTGACCTGAAAAATAGGTGTTTTACGCTGAACGTATCCTGCTGCCGCCTCCCCCTTTACTCATCCGCGGCCAGCACAGTCACTGTGTCCCATCCTGTCACCAGCATTAGAAGCCTCCTGAAGCCTTTAGCGCACTACATTTATAGTTCATTCTCCTGCTCCACTTCTGGCTCACTCACCAGTGCAACATCCAACCCACATAGGAGGCCCCAGTCCCACCTTCAGTACCAAGAATTGTGTACCTGCAGTATCTGCCGGGTTCCCGGATCGCAATAAAATCCCCATTGGATATACCTGCAGACCAAACTTCTTAAAGCCACATCCTATACGAGGCACCACGTGAACGACACCTTGCTGCTGCATAAGGTTTTTCACTGAGCTCCTATCAGTGGTGTAACCAGAGTTCTGGGCGCCCGGGGAAGAATTTTTTTTTCGCCCCCCCCCCCATTATATAGATGAAAGGAATCACGGCCGCGCCGACAAAACTGCAGGAAAATGTCACTTTCGGCATTTAGCCGAAAGTGCCATTTTCGGCCGGCGCCCCCCCTTCACTTTTCGCCCGGGGCCCGCGCCCCTGCTGCACCCCCGGTTGTTACGCCACTGGCTCCTATTCACCCCCACATGTGAGTGTAATCATTGCTTACTACCTTTTTACTTTTATACCTGTTTTTTGCGCTAGGTTGGGGTGCTCTGGTGTTTCTGCTTTCGTTTTTGGGCAGGTAGAATTTCGCTCACCAAAATATTTGTTCTCCCTCACATTTTATATCTGTTTCATGTCTTACCCATTCTCATTCTTCTACTGTATCTTACCTCTGGAAAATCCCCCACAATATTAACTACTTCAAAAAGCAAAAAAAAAACATGTATTTCTAAACACTGTCTCTATGCTCCAAAAATCACATGAGGGTATGGGTGCACCAGAAGTGATTCAATATTATAAAACTGTCATACTAGATCACTCTAGGCACTGGTAGACTCCCTCTTCTGACAAACTATGGACTAAAATTGAATCCTCACTCCTTGGACCCTATTTATAACAAGTGTTATGTGCTATAATCATAGGCTTTAACCCCAACAAGACATGTTTAGACTCCATCATGGCCACCATCCGCACCTGGGACTCTATAGTATAGTATAGTCATGCACTATAGGAGATCGCTACACCAACAATCTCCTTGACTCCTTTGAGACATTCAGGCGCAAATACACATTCCTGCATAAGAACTTTTATAAATACTTCCAACTATGACATCTTCTGTCAAAGCCTCTATCATGGCATAATAAACATATTGCTGATCTCCTATCATTTTACCAAATTTGTAAATCGAGTAGCAATGGAATCTCCGCTATCTTCCAGATTTTAATGGACTTGAATGCAGACACAAAACTTCCCTCTATGGAATGGTGGGAAAATAAACTACATGCTTTGGTACATGTCCACCATGGCAGTTTCCAGTTCCCCTTGCCATTTGTTTCTCTTGCTTATTAGCCTAGAAAATGGAGAAAGTTGGTTTTCAGCATTTCCCTCTCATTGACTTCAATGGGGATTAGAATAAAGTTTGCAAATGGTAAACCGTTTGGTGTGATTGCCGAACACACCTACACATTGATCCCAAGCAAGTTCGCTCATCACTATGTTTGTGTTTATAACTGCAGTTTTGTACTTTAAAATCTAAAATGTAAAAACCTTTTAGAAAAGATGTTCAAAAAACAGACACACACAACAGTAAAAGAATAGGGATTAACAGTGAAAAAATTAAGCAATTTTTGCCTGTTTATTGGTTTTGTGCAGATTCCAAATTTGTTTGCAGAGTAAATCCAGTCTGACGTTTGCAAAATTCACTGACTTTAAGAAAAAGTGACTTGTTTGTGAATAGACCCCTTAGTTTTCAGTATCTGTGGTATTTTCTATGTCAAGAGCTTAGAGCTGCAAATTCAGCCATTTTTTTTTATTGGGGGTTGCAGAATTAACTCATACAATCAAGGTTGTGCCTTAAATGTTTACCTTAGTGACAACTATTCTAAATATATTCATATTTCCATTTAAACATTTTCACAAGCCGACAACAATCATATTGTTTAACAGCATGCAATTACAATTTGCTAGCTGATAGCTTAAGAGGTATGCTTGTTCAATGTTAGTTAAAAATGGATTTGCAGATGTGTTTTGCTTATTAGAGAGATTACTACAGGTCATCTATGACAATCCTCATTAGGAATATTTTGCACACCCTGACGTAAGTACTGTTTATGCCACTGCTGCATTCCTTCTTAGCTGGCCTGTGTTCTGTAAAAATGCTTCAAATTGGACTGTGATTTTTTGTAAATGTGTCACGATACATACATGTCTAGCATAGACATAAGATTTAAATCTGGTCATTTTTTGTTGCAAACTTGAAAATATTGGAGAAATTGAGGGTAGCATGGTATTCAGTATGACTTGTCCAATCTTTCCACACAGTTTGGGGTTCATGAAACCTCCCTATCATCACATAATCAAACTATGGAAGACTATAGGAGGATCCAGCTATCAGTTTCATAATAGGAATTAATATATTGATAGAAAAAATCCACATTCAATGAGATATAATTACTAAACAAAAAAAAATGTTGAATCTGTGTTGCTCATCAATAAACATGATTTTATTACCATCATCTGATCTTCTAGCTTATGTAAAGCATTACCTTCAGAGACCTTTGCCCAGCTAAAAACATAACTGAGAGCTTTTAACATAGTGTACGCGCAACCCTACATTGGTGAACAAGGTATTGTTAGATAACAGATGATGTCTCTGTAATCCAGATGGTTGTATCATATCCCTCTCAGGACCCATTAATCCCAAGTAGCTAACAATTCTTCCTAGAACTAATCTTCCTTCATAAGATATTTTATTGATTTATGTTCATACTGACGTATGACTCAAGAGCTGTTCAGCACACTCTTTAGTTTGTTTGTTTATTTGTTTGTGTAATCTCTGCATACATTTTTCCAATGATTACCATACTTTCGACTCTGCCTTTAGATCCTATATGTAGGTAGCTTTTTTTAAATCTCTATATGCTTCGACTCAGCCGATCCAACATCTGGATCAGCTAAGCCGAACCTCCGGCAGGCTACTCGCTGCTGTTCGGTCTATTCTTATAGATGCCGAACAGCAGTGAGTGAATAGCCGAATGCCACTGAGCGGCATTCGGCTCGGCTGTTCTGCTTGGTCCCTCAGAGGGACCGAGCAGAACAGAAAAATAGTTTAAAAAGTAAAAAAAAATAAATATAAAACGATTGGGCGGAGCTAGCAATGACAGCTAGCTCCGCCCAATAGTTTTCTATTGGCCGCGGTTCTGCTGCCGTCAAAAAAAAGAGAAAAAAACTCTCCCGGGGCTCTGGGAGTCTCCCGCTCCCGGCCGCCTAGTAGAGAAACACTGATTTTTCTTTTTTTTTCCTATATTCTGACACAGAGCCAGTGTCAGAATAGAAAAAAAAAACAAAAACATTTTTGCCCATAGGAATGCATTGCTAGATTCCTATTGGCTATTTCAATTTGCAATAGCCAATAGTAAACTAGCATTGTACCCGCCCTCTGCTGCAGTTCTCCATCAGGTCCATCAGCAGAGGGCGGGTGCAATGCTAGTTTTCTATTCTGAACGGCTCCGTGTCAGAATAAAGAAAAAAAACAAAAAGCAGTGTTTCTCTCCTGGGCGGCCGGGAGCGGGAGACTCCCGGAGCGCCCGGGAGAGTTTGCTGTCATATACATATACAGACACATTTTAATGTCAATAGTGCACATGTTTTGAAAAACAGTGAAAATATACTAACAAGCCTGCCTCTTGGCCAATTAACTCTTCCAAAACTTCCATAAAGGCTCCTTAAAGTTTCCTTCAGGTATAAACTGTGGTTCTTTTTGAACTTTTTAGCCCAGAGTCTCAGATCTACCTCTAACACTCATTGTGAGTGCCTTGTATTTTTCTCTTTAGTCTTCTACATCTGTTTCTTGTTTAGTGATTATGAGTATGAAATGTTATCAAAGTGTCCACCTAATGTATTTTGGAGCAATACCATTCATTACACTTCATTTTGCTAGTCTGACCACAGATGATATTTGGGTCTCTTCAGTTTCTTTATTACCAGATGTTATATTTCAGTAACCTTGTTATTTGTTATACAATATTTTGATTGTTTTCCACTCATTCTAAGGTCCATTATTTCTCTCATGTTAATATCAACCTGCAGCAAATGAATGTCTGGTTCTTTCTATACAGTTTATAAAATATGTCTGTTCACAATTAAGAAGGTCTAATTTCTTAGATTTAATTTCTTATTCATATTTTAATATTTATAATGTATATTAGTTTACATGTTAAATGTATATTCATTGTTTTCTAGTTATTTTTGTTATTTATTGTAATGTATGTAGTTTTAAGTTTCATTTGACTTTTCATGAGCAAGTTGTTATTTTGTTTAAACAGACCATAAAGATTGTTTTGAGCATAGATTCCCCCATTAGTATTTTCAGAATTTACAGATGTTTTATATCACCTTATGGTCACTGATAGGCCCCCAAGGATGCCATTTCTCCTATGTTCTCCTAATCTGTGGGCCATATAAAAAGGTTTATCTCTTAGGGCCTGTTTAATCACAATGCATTCATGCTGTGCTGGAAAAAAATGCCCAAGACAAGGCAATTTGCTGTGGGTGTGCTTGGTTCACACCATCTCGTTGCGCACCGCAGTGAGATGAGATACAACCTCATTGCAATGTGGTAGAACTTAATGAAAGGTTACTTGTAACATTTCAATAAACTTCTAACAAAAAAAGAAACAGTGTGATACATCTCAATCAAATTCATCAGAACTGTGCCAAGCACACGCACACCAGCAGCTGTGTTGTTGAGCACGGCTGCTAGTGTGAACAAGCACTTAATCAAGATGTGTATGTTCTTACCTTCTCTTATATACTTTTTTTTTTACTTTTTTGTAGCCTGATGAAAGGGGGTGCTTTGGCCCCTGACATGCATTAGATGTATTTGTATTCTGGTTGTCATCAGACATTTAATTAAAGACTTTGGACTACTATCACTAATTTGGTGCTCTCATTTTACCTAACCACCAAGCTTCCAAGCAGCTAAATATCACCAGCTTCTCGAAATTGAGCTGTCTCAATTTCACACTTAAACACCTACTTAAACACATACAATTAACTGAAGAATCAAACACAAAATGTGCTTGGCATACTGTATGTGCTATTAACACATGCTTATTACCATGTGCTTATGATATCATTAGAGTGGGAAAATTTTTGGTAGTTTGGGTTTAATAGGAAACTTTAAAAATGCATACGAAAACAAGCCTCAAACAAGACATGAAAACTAATTTCACCCTTTAGTAAATCAATTGCTGTGTAAAACTGGTACACATCCACATGGCTCTACATGAGAAGAACCACATGCTCCTTTTCTTATTTTTAAATGGCGCATTTAAAATAGTGTTTTAAAGTACCTTCTCCTATGGCATAAATAATGGTATAACTTTACATGTTACCATGCACATCATATGGTAAGCACACAGCAGAGCCATGAGGATGACACCACTTGCACTTTAAGCAAAGTCTGCTTATTAACTTTGACCCCCCCATGCTAAAAAACTGCAATAAATTAAAAGAAACAGTAGGGAAAAAGTTAATACATACACTTACCATACACCTAGCTTCCTTCCTGCACTAGGTGTTATCACACTCCTTTCAATCAGATCCCAATAAAATGCTAAGTAGCCCAAATCTCAGGAGATGACACTCTAGAACAGTGAAGGAGCATCTTCTCAAAAGAGTTGGGCTACTCAGCATTTCCTAAGAAACATGATGTCCCCCTTGCCTATGCACCACAGGTGGAAGTTGGGAAGTAAGGAAGTAATACATTTTTTTTAATTTATTGCAGAAGTTTGGCATGGGGTGAAATAAATAAACTGACCTTATGTTTTTGTTCTCCACTTCCAGCCTGCAGTCACCCCTTATCAACATGGACTTTGCCAGAACACTTGTATGCAGCTCATCTGATTGCCTCCTATTGCTGCCTCTACCAGTCAGTGTTCTGCTATACCAGAGATTACAGGAGGCTGGTGGCAAGTCAAATTCACGTACTTACAATGGTTACATTAAAAAATATTTTTATTGATTTATTATTTAATAAAGAACTGCATTAATATGTGTCTTTGAAATCAACTTTAAGTCATTCTCTAACTCCATTGAGCTAGGCTGTAGCATTAAAGCTGCAGAGTAGCAAAAGAAAGTTTCATTACACTTATGTTATGTTTTGCAGAACAGTAAAAAAATTGATATCCTGCATGGAATTAACTTGTAAAGCTTTAGAACATCTCATTGATTAGAAATAAGGATTGACATCCAAAAGTCAAACAAGTTAGATAATATTAAATGCTTCTTAGTGACCTAATTATCTTATATTCTGTGTTATTGTACTTAACATAAATAGTACAGTCTAATAGCTTTTACATTGTTTTAAACACCAAGATATAAGATGAAATTCCTCTTGAATGGTTTATGCATATGAGAATTTCTTTGTGTGTACATTATATGCTTAGTTTAAGATTTGGAGCCTGGACAGTTTAAAAAATAGTTTATTGATCAATGTAGCAGCCACAATGTCAATATACATTGACCATTTTCCAGATATTTAATGGGTCGTGAATGCTCTTTATGTGTTCAGGGTCTGTCAAGCTCTAAGAAAATTCCCAGCAAGCATTATTCGTGAAAGTACAAAAGCCTAGGAGGGTTATTCACAAAGCTGCCGAAGGCAGCCGTGTGTATAACCGACCCGCATTGAAGTGAGCCGAACGCTGTTCGGCTATTCACTTCAAGCTTGGATGGCTGATTTCAGCCGTACACCGACTGAAATCAGCCATATATCAGCTTGCTTAGGCTGGGTTCGGGTCGGCCAAACATGCTGAGCATGTTCGGCAGACCCAAAGTGCAGAAGGAGTTCCACTCAGCCGATCCAACATCTGGATCGGCTGAACTGAACCTCCGGCAGGTTACTCGCTGCTGTTCTGCCTATTCTCATAGATGCCGAACAGCAGTGAGTGAATAGCCGAACGCCGCCCAGCGGCAATCGGCTCGGCTATTCTGCTCGGTACCTCTATGGTACCGAGCAGAATAGAAAAACAGTTAAAAAAAGTGAAAACAAAATAGAAAACGATTGGGCGGAGCTAGCAGTGACAACAGTGACAACTGTTTTCTATTGGCCGGGACCAGCTGTTTTTACAATGAGAGCTCGGTGAAGCCAGCAGTGATACCAAAGCCGGCTGAAGTTCTCCATCCTGAAGTTCTCCATCAGGTCCACCTCTGCTGATTGACAGCAGCAGTAGGCGGGTGCAATAGCCAGACTACTATTGGCTATTCCAATTTGAAATGGCCAATAGCAGCCTAGCTTTTCATTCCTATGCTATTTGTTGTTTTTTTATTTCTTTACTCTGACGGCAGCCTGCGGCAGCTGTCAAACTAGTAGAAAAAAAACATAGCAGGGGAATCAGCAGATAACATGGAGCTAATGCTTCTCCTGTTATCTGATGCTTTTTTTTCTTTATATTCAGACAGCAGCCGCAAGAAAAAGAAAAATCAACAGGGAATCAGCCGATATCAGGGAGGTAGACAGGCTAGGATTGGTCAGGGCATTTTTTAAATTTTTAAATGGGTTCCCTCCTAACATTTATAACGTTTAGGAGGAGGACCCCACACTGTGCTTATTTATTTGTTTACATATTGCCGAGAGAACAGTCTGCTTTGGCAGACTGTTCTCCCCGCTTCAGCTGTGTGTTAAACTCAGTCAAGCCAAAGCATAGGCCTTCGGCTCGGCTGAGCCGATTGGCCAACTTTGGGAGCTGTACGGGCTATAGTGAACAGCCTGTACAGCAGCCCTTTGGTTCTACTGAACCGAATGGTCCTGGGGACGAAGCTAGCCGAAGGATCAGCCGAAGCTACGGCTAGATCCTTTGGCAGCTTTGTGAATAACCTTCTAGGTCAGCGGTTCTCAACCTGTGGGTATTAGATAGCGGCCGCCTGGGAGAGGAACACTTTCTCCCGGAAAGGTTTACTCTGCCAATCAGCAGAGGGGGCCTGCAGTTCTCCATCAGGTCCTCTTCTAGTGATTAGCAGCAGCAGAGAGTGGGTGCAATAGTTGGTTTGCTATTGGCTATTGCAAAGTGAAATAGCCAATAGGAATCTAGCTATGCATTCCTATGGTGGTTTTTTTTTTATTCTGACCGCACACGGCACAATAAGGCTGCAACTATTTAATAATCAATGTGCTCTACAGCAGAGCCTACAATCTACATATGAAAGTGGGTTGTAATTAATAATAATAATAATAATAAAAAAAAAAAAGGTTTGAGTTTTCCTTTGACAAAAAATTATTATTATTTTTATTATTATTTTAAAAATATTATTATTATTAATAATAAAAGCTGACACCCTTGGCTTGTGTTATATGGTTTGCCATTTTAGCTGTTACAGCAGTGGTTCTCAACCTGTGGGTCGCTGTGTGATTTCTGCTGTGCTCGGTGAGAGTCCTCCTCAGCCCTCTCCTAGCGCAGCAGTGTCAGTTCTCCCACCACACGGCCAGATGTCGCTGCAGCAGCTGCGTCATCCCTAAATATTACCATTGGGGGTCACCACAACTTGGCAAATGCCACTGCTCTAGGTCTTGGAGTAGAAATGTTCTCACGTGTTCAATTGCCTCTGTTTTTATACATCTAACACTATATTATGTTTAAAACGGTATCTGTATGAATAGCTCTCACAAGCAGGTCCCTTCTAATGCTTTTGTATGGATTGTATTGTAACTGTAACTGTACTGTCTCCCAATATTTTGTAAAGTGATGTGCAAACTGTTGGCAACATAAATCCTGTATAAAAATTATATATAGTCTACATTTTAAAACATGCCAAAAGGTAGTGCTGCAGTAATGACTAAATAATGAGTCCTTGATTTCCCACTTAACAGCATATTTTCTACATACAACTTGCAATGTAACACTATAGGAGTGTCTTCTATTAATAGTGATACTTTGCTTCACCATAAGGTATAAAGCATTTTGAAATAAATAAAAACATTTTGTCTACTTGATCTGAAAATGCACATACTATATTAATGACTATAAATCATTAAGCCTAACTTGATTTTTTTTTAATGCAGGAGACTAAAACAAAATAACTTTTTAAATATTATGTATTGACAATGCTGTTACATTTGTTGATGACAAAACAAAGACTAGTCACTTTTAACTACATTACATATTTTAGTAATAGTTACAGTTGCCTTTGACAGTTCATATACACATTGCATTTCATGAGTATGAGTCTTCTCAGACTTGCCCATTCTGACTCACACTGACACAAGCAGATAATAATGGATTTTGACATATGGCAATAAAAGTAGAAGTATGCTCTTTTGTTGCACAGTAATAGGGTAGAAAAGAAAAAAGCAATTTAACTTTTTTTTTTAAAAAGCTCACATATGCAGTATCTAGGTGCACACCTTCTTTTCTTTACTATATTTTCCCTGTTAATCAATGCAACACCTCTATGTATTTATTGTTACTGAAAAATAGTATTTTCTCCCATCCCCAATTCAGCAGTGTCCCTACAAATGTTATTACTCTCAGATCCCTGCTTGCAGCAGAGTGGTCTACCATATCTGGGCTCTTCTAGATCAAGTTTGGTGATCAACTTGGACATCAACTTCTCACATAAGAAAATGATCTAGGGTACTTATTCACAAAAAAACAGTGCAGATGAAACTGTCTTAGGCAGCCAGAATTTAAATGTCTTCTCAGCTGTACTCTGATCTGATTGGTTGCTATGAATTGCTATACTTTGCTCATCTCTATCACTCATTGCAATGCTACTAAATACACCAGAAAGTATGTCAATGTTATCTGTGGGAGACATTGTAGCACTTGTTGCTAAGTTGGCAAGCTGCTATTTCAACATGACAGCCAGTTTCTCCACTGAAGAACTGACTGAGGAAATTGTGCCAAATCATGGATATGTTTATTAAGGGCATAAACTAGCAACCTTTTAGGGAAACCAATGTTAATTTCAGAATACTAAGCATGCACAGAAACACAGGCACATAATTACTAAGGAGGATTTTACATTGCCATATTTCCCACTCGCGCTCGAGGGGGCGTGGCTGAGCGGACACCTAAAAACGCCCACTCAGATCCAGAGAGCTCCCGGCCGGCCATTGTAGAAAAAGGTGGTTAAAGTAGTGACATAATAGTGTTATAGTGAAAGTGATCCCCAAGATTACCCCAAGAAAATATGGCAATGTAAAATCACCCATTAAAAATGATGTCTGTGTTTTCTTAGTATTCTGGAAATATTGTTGATTCCCCCTTAGATTGTTAGTGTATGCCCTCAATAACCATGGCAGTGTTTTAGCACAATTTCTGGAAACACTGGCTGTTATGTTGTTATGGCAACCCACCAATTTGGCATCAACTGCCCATAATATTAATGTATATTACAGGATACAGAGGGGGTTATTTACCAAAGCTAGAGCAGACAGAATTTGGAGCAGTTGCCCATATTAACCAGTCAGCTTCTCTCTTCAGTTTGTTCAGTAACACTTTGAAAATAAAATAGAGAACTTGATTTGTTGCCATGGACAACTGCTCCAGATTTTGTCTGCTTCAGTTTTGATACATTGCCCTCAGAGTGTGTAATATGCAATGTGTTGTACAGAGTCCAGCATACAGAGTGCAGCGGACTAGAAGTACCCCCTTACTTGGTGATTATTGGTAAATGATCCCATACATTGTTGGTTAATTTTTAAACAACCTCTAATTTGGTTACATGCAGGATGACAGTTAAAGCACACTTTATAAAAGCAGTTTTGTGTGGCAGTGTAGCTTCATGTATATCATAAATTATGTAATGTATTATCCTAAATGTTGAAAACTAATTACAGTTAGGTTCTCTTTGCTTGAAGGACTGATTACAGGGGTTTTTGTGTATAATACATCGGTATGAACCCGGATTGGTGGGATCCTTTCCCGGCGTAGACAAAAGTTTAATGTACGCCTCCCTCCCTGTGTGGAAGTAAGCACCCTCCTCCCATATGTGGTTATATAGGGCGTGTAATGTGCCTGTGATATCTCACTTTAGAATCTTAAAGAATTCAGCGGTGAACCCACCCGGCCCGGGGGCCTTGCCTCCCATCACAGATTGTACAACCGTTTCTATGTCCCCCAGCGTAATATCTGCGTTTAACATGTGGCTCTGCTCCTCCAGCACTGTGGGTAATTCTACCTTGCTTAAAAATGTCTCCGCTTCTTCCCTGTCCATATCATCTTTGCTATATAGTTAAGTGAAATATTCCTCAAGGGCCCCGTTTATAGCCATCGGGACTGTCAAGAGTGAACCAGTCTTATCCTGCAGCACAAAGATATGTGATGCCGTTAACTAGTCTAGCCATGAGTTTCCCCGCCTTGTTTCCAAATTTGTGAAACATGAGGTCCATATATGAGGTTTTCATGCATTCATATCTGTCCGCCCATAGGTCAATCGTCTGTTTGGCCTGTTCCCAAAGTGTTCTTGGGGCCTGGTCCGAGTCAGTTATCAGCCGTCTTTGTGCCAATCGAACCGCCGCACTGGCCTCCTTGAAGGCGTTCACGTTTTTTTTTATATAGGTGGCGGTATATGGCATGATCCTGCCTCTTAGGTAAGCCTTTCCTGCTTTCCAGAACAACACAGGGGGCTCTACATGTTGGCTATTGATTTCTGCCTATTCCTGCCAGGAAGATCGGAGGAATTGACAGAAATCCTCGTTATTTTTAAGGTACCCGGGGAAATGCCATAGAATAGTATTAGCTATCCTTGGTGCAATAGAGAGATCTATTGAAATGGGGGCATGGTCAGATATGACTATTTCATGAAGGTCCGAGGCCTTGATCATTTGCAGCAAGGGGTTTGTACCAAATAGATAGTCCAGGCGAGCAAAACTGTCATGTACCCTGGAGAAATGGGTAAATTCAGTGTCTAGTGGTGCATTATTCTCCAAAGATCATGTAGTCCCAAGGCCGACGCCAGCTCTGCCAGCGAGGATTGAGAACCTGATCGTGGGGTCTGTAAGGGTTTGTTGATACGGGTTGCTCTTTTTCTGTCCTCTAGGGGATTCATAGTGCAATTAAAATCCCCCCCACCAGGTGGTACCGATTGGTAGTTTTTGCTAGCCAGGAGGACAGCTGTTGGAAGTGAGAGTTGGTTGGTGAATTATGCATATATATACGTTTGAAATCGCCAACGACACTTCAAAATACTTTAGATACATTGGGGTCTATTCACCAAGCTGCTGAGGGCAGCCGAGTGAATGACCGATCTGAAGTGAAGTGAGCCGAACACTGTTCGGCTATTCACTTCAGGCTGGTACATCGGCTGAAATCAGCCGTACATCGGCTTGCTTCGAGTGGCTTCGGGTCGGCACTGCTGATGGACCTGATGGGGAACTTCAGCAGAGGGCGGGTATAATGCTAGTTTACTATTGACTACTCTTTTGCTTGCTGCCAGCCCCTGACCCCGGCCTGTTCCCTGGATTTGAGATTGCCTTCCGAATTTGTACTTCACCTGCCCGACCGGATCTGACCCTTGGCTTACTGACCTCTCTACACAGTTGTTTCTGCACAGTGTCTGTTTCCAGCCTACGGCACTCGTGCTCCTCGTTGCTCTGCGCCCTCCTGTTCCCAACTCCAGGGGTCGCCGGACACGAATCGCAAGAAACGCCTCCCCATCTTCCAGTCTCAGCCTCAGGTACGTGATACTCTGCCCTTAAGTGGGTTTCCTGTAGCAACACCACATCCGCATCTAAATGTTTAAGATGTCTCAGAATCATATTACGTTTATGTGGGGAGCGCATCCCCTTAACATTCCAGGAGACTATATTCATAAAAGTTCCCTAGCAAGATAACATGGACATGCATGTGTGTACCTGTATGTGCCCTGGTGATCTAAGAGGGAGCCCCGTGGGATAGTACTTACCCGTTCTGGGCCTGTAAGCAATCTGGAGTGCCATGCGAGGGAACCAGCAGAATGGGAAACATTAACCATTAAATTAAGTAACACGTGAATAAGTATGAACATGTAAACTGTAACAACTAAAAAACATCCTAGTAATGACTCCTCTTTTTTCCAATGTGGGCAGAGCCGCCGCCACCACTATTGGAAAAAAGATCTACAGATAATGGCGATACTCCCCACCATGGGTTAAGCTGGAGAGTCTCTCAACGTATCCAGTACACCCTCAGTTGTTTCAGCGGTATCTGTATTTTCGTGGTGTGCCCCTATTACGTCTTGTGGATCTCGCGGTTTTGCAGGGGTTTCTCTGTGGTTCGATCACCTCAGCGTGAGACCCAGAGTCCAAAGTCATCGCATGGAAAAAAGATTCTGCTTCTGTGGGATCCTGAAAGGAGCACTTTCTGCCCGTGGGAGTTTCCATGTGGAGAACGGCCGGATAGGCCAGTGTAAATTTCTGATACAGTGTGGAGCAGATCTTGTTGAAGTCCTTGCAATTTCTGGTGAATTCTGCAGAATAATCAGCAAAGACCAATAGCTTGTGCCCGTCAATCTCCAATGTGCGAGAGTGGTAATTTTGCATAATGAGAAATGTATCACCATACTTTAAATACCGAACAATTACTCGTCTTGAGTTCGTTCTGTCAGGCTGCTGCTGCTGCCCTAGCCTATGTGCGCGTTCCACCACACAAGTTGTGGGGAGACCCAGGGCTTCTGGCAGAGTGTCGACGAACATAGGTGGGCCAATACTTGTGGTTTGTAGGATTCAGGTAGCCCTATAATCCGAAGGTTGTTCCTAGACCTGTTTTCCAGGTCATCGAGCTTTGCAAGGAGCGATTGAGAGATGTCTTCAACTGCTGCCACTTTGGCATTGGCTTCCAGCACTTCCTCCTCCAAAGTTGATACTCTCAGTTCTGCCTCTTTAAGGAATGTGGCCTGGGATGACAGGTCCTTACGTATCTGCAGGAGACCCTGCTGTATTGCTGAATCCACAGCATTTGTGATGGTGGGTTTCAGCAGATTTGCTACAGCCAGGGCTATTTTTTCATATACCCCCTCGTCTGCAATCCCCTCCTGCAGAAAGCAGATGTAGTTCTGTCAAACTAGAAAGCATTGGGAAGGGCTTGGTGTGCCCAGCTGCTAACTGACATGCTGCAAGGCTTGAGAATTAGCAGTGAAAATGCTATTAGCCATGCCCCTTGAAATGTCTTCTCATTCCACTGTAGTGCAAGCATTTACAGCCTACATGAGGATGACAAGGCTGCTATGATTTGAGGAGCAGTGCAGCAGTGTTGTCACTCCTATTGCATGAGGTGAACTTCACCAGCAGGATCAACAAGTACTAGTGAAACCTTTTAGGGAAACTAAGGGGAATCTATTGCAGCACATTTTTTAATGGGCGGCCATAGACCTGCTTTAATCAATTTTTTTTTAATGTAGAGGTCTTTTCTTGTCTATGTCCATACTGATTTAAAGTGACACTAAAGCCTACTTTATTTCCCCTATTGCTGGTGTACCTTACGTGATGCCTCTTTATATGTACATCTTTCCAGCCATTTCAATTCAGCCCCCCTTCAGCGCTGGTGGTGCTGTCCAATTCTTCGGTGTCTGCCTCTTCTTACAGGGTCCCATGGAAACACAACTGCATGTGCGCTCGCAGCATGCGTACACTGACTCACATTGCAAACCTCCTCCTGTGACCTCAACTGTGCATGCACCTCTGCCCTCAGTATGCATGATGTTCTACCCAGAAGTTCAGGAAAGCTGCACTCTGTGGCTGGGACTGAGTGGCAGAGAGAAGAGGTGTTTTGTAATTGTTTGGCCACAACATTACATTTACATATATTGGAGCATGCTACACTGCTTGCTAGCAGTAAATTAAAGTAAAAACCATTGAGAGTTTAGTACCATTTTAGGATCACTGATAATTTGTGAGAGACAAGTTTTTCTTTTGCCCAACCCCACCATAGTATTATTAGAACTGACAGAAAGAAACACTCCAACAGTTCCTGGAAGCAAACTTTTTTCTGCAGATATTTTTTGTTCCTGATTAAGACATGCACAAATATGAGCTGCTGAGCAGGAGGAATATCTACATACATGTATCTATTATTATTAAATTGATTACTATTAGTCATATAGGCCTACACACATTTTTTTTATCAAAGAAAGGTGTGTTTTTTGTAAATGTGTTAGGATTATGCAATGTGGTCAATATAACTTAGGTGAATTATCCTAGCAATTTTTACATTTTTATTAGAATAGTATAATTAATGTAAAATAGTTTAGAATATATGTATTCTGTAGACAACTGTATATATTAGTTTAAAAGCCAGGCAGAGTACATAAGTCTGTAATTCCCCACTCCACACCCTTTATTTTATAAAGTCATTTGGTTCTTCTAACAGGACCTGAAACCTGCTTACTGTAATTATGTTCATATGCTTATGCAACCTTTTTGAAGTTTCCAATTACCATGATTTAATGGGTTCACAGCAAGACTATTTTCTTGTGGTCATTTTTAAATTGCTTCACAAGGAAAGACTAATGGAAATTAGGAGGGATCAGAAAGAAGAACATTTAAGCTGCATTTATTAATATGATTCTCAGTCAGTATTTTCATTTATCTAACACAACACTGATTTACGCTACACCTTCCCGTGGTGCAAGAAATCATCCTTAAGCTTGCATTCAACTTTAGACCTAATGGAGTGTAATTCTCTAACCATACAATATTTTTATGGTATAGCAATATCTACACTTTGTGCCATTTTCTATCCAAACTGTATACTGGTGCTGACCTATGAAAACTGCATCAAATCAAATCTAATCATTCAATATTTTATGTATTTAATTGAATGTAAATTCTCAAACATAGCATGTTTAAGTGGCGCTGTTATGTTTTGCACTTCTGCTAAGAAACCATTAGTGTTGTATAAACATAGCTATAGTTCTAACAAAATAAAGGTTACTGAAAAGACATATTAGTGAGCACATTATGTAATGAGGGACAACCTCAGTCATTTAAGTTAGTGGCTTATATATTACATAATCATTTCAAATTACAAGTCATTTCAAATTAACACAAAAATAAAATAAATATTCCTTGTTGTGTACATTGGTTTTATGGACTTGACATCTAACACAACACTGATTTACGCTACACCTTCCCGTGGTGCAAGAAATCATCCTTAAGCTTGCATTCAACTTTAGACCTAATGGAGTGTAATTCTCTAACCATACAATATTTTTATGGTATAGCAATATCTACACTTTGTGCCATTTTCTATCCAAACTGTATACTGGTGCTGACCTATGAAAACTGCATCAAATCAAATCTAATCATTCAATATTTTATGTATTTAATTGAATGTAAATTCTCAAACATAGCATGTTTAAGTGGCGCTGTTATGTTTTGCACTTCTGCTAAGAAACCATTAGTGTTGTATAAACATAGCTATAGTTCTAACAAAATAAAGGTTACTGAAAAGACATATTAGTGAGCACATTATGTAATGAGGGACAACCTCAGTCATTTAAGTTAGTGGCTTATATATTACATAATCATTTCAAATTACAAGTCATTTCAAATTAACACAAAAATAAAATAAATATTCCTTGTTGTGTACATTGGTTTTATGGACATGACATGAAAAAGAGATAGGTGGATAACAGGACAGATCACAGTATAGTGTTAATGTGCATATTCTCCATTGTTATCTATTATGGCTATGTGAAGGGGTACATGTGAAGGGTTAAGGCGAACTTGCTCAGGTTCAATTTGTGGGTGTGTTCGAAAGGTTTGCCATTTGCAAACTTTATTAAGAACCCTACTGAAGTCAATGGAAGGTGAATCTTGAAAATCCATTCCATCCATTTTCAAGGCAAATAGGCAAGGGAGTGTCAAACAAAGAGCATGGAGAGATGATCAATGCCCTAGGGGACATGCACCAATGCATGTACCAATTAAAAAAAAAAAAAAAAATTAGAGAGTAGATGCCACCCCATTTCAATTCCATGGTTACTAGGTAACCAGCGGACGCTGTTCTGTCATTAGGATGAGAGCTTAGCAGAGTCGGCTTTCATATCCCCGCCGCCTCCGAGCAGCTCTCATGGGAATGGCAGCTGGTGCTGGCCAATAGAAAACAGTTGGGCGGAGCTAGCTGTCACTGCTAGCTCCACCCAATCGTTTTCTATTATTTTTACTGTTTTTCTATTCTGCTTGGTACCACCAGAGGTACTGAGCAGAATAGCCGAATGCCGCTCAGCGGCATTCGGCTATTCACTCACTGCTGTCCGGCATCTATGAGAATAGGCCGAACAGCAGCGAGTAACCTGCCAGAGGTTCGGCTCAGCCAATCCAGATGTTGGATCAGCTGAGACTAAATCCTTCTGCACTTCGGGTTGGCTGAACATGCTGAGCATGTTTGGCTGACACGAAGCCACACAAAGCCACCTGATATACGTCTGATTTCAGCTGATATACGGCTGAAATCAGCCGTTCAAGCCTGAAGTGAATAGCTGAACAGTGTTCGGCTCACTTCACTTCGGGTCGGTTGTTTACTCGGCTGCCTAAGGCAGCTTTGTGAATAACCCCATAGCCTGTGTTCATTTAGATGAACAAATATTACAAATATGTGTTACTTATTGAATCATTACAGTTTTAACTTTCAGATTTAGTTAGAATCTTCTACATTATATTTTTTTGTGTGCACTGCACCAGCTTCGGCGGGAAATTCAAACGTGAAAAGTTGCAATGTACACAGAATACACACATTACAATGTAATCTGCTATGATTACAATTATGTATCAAACTATTTCATTTCAATTTTGTCCCTAGAGCTTTGTCCAGTGCCTTGCCTGCACTTTTACTGTTCTTTCTGCCTGGAAACTTGAGAAAGTCCATGGCATCCAAAAAGCGTCCCTTTAGGTCAAAAGCGGTTTTAGACCAGGTAGAAAACAGCGATAGTAAATATATAATTATTTATTATATTATAATTTATGATTTCGTGTTTCAAACTTTATCATACCCGGGATATCTACTGGACTCTTGTTTGGACAGATTTAGGTGAGTTATTCCTAAGATTTACTAAGAATTACAGGCCTAAAATATAAAACAACAAGTTGCCATGAAAAACAATGTACTGCTTTGGCATGCAAAAATCCAACATAATCATACCACCAGGGAGGTTAATAGGCACAACATGATTATTCCCCACTCTGTGACCTAGTCCAGCACAATTTTATTTAACAGACTTTATTTACAAAAAGGAACAGACAAAGATTTTCATTACCAACAAACAGTTCTCACATATAATTGAACTTTTTAAGATAATATTAATCCATGTTACTTAAAAAACTGTATGTTTTTAAGCTACTTCAGTCACCCTCTTACTCTATCCTACACTCTCTTACTCACATTTTCAATATTTTGCTCTCTACTGGCATATTTCCCTTCCTTCTAAAACATGTGCTAGTCACCCCAATACCCAAAAAACCCTCACTGGACACTACCAACCTCAATAATGTCAGACTAATCTCCTTACTCCCATTCATCTCCAAACTCCTAGAACGCCTTATCTACAGCTGCCTGAGCCACCACCTCACTGATAACAACCTTCTCAACCTCTTACAGTCAGGCTTTCACCCTATACACTCCACTGACACCGCCCTCCTAAAACTACTCCTTACTCTTGCTATTAGACCTCTCTGCTGCTTTTGACACTGTTAAACACCTGCTCCTCCTCAGAAAACTCCACTCGCTTGGCCTACAAGACTCTGCTCTCTCATGGTTCTCCTCCTACCTATCCAAGCACTCCTGTCACCTACAAATCTAACTACTCCCCTTCTCTTCCTCTCTCTGTAGGGGTCCCCCAAGGCTCTGTCCTTGGAGCCCTTCTCTTCTCTATCTACACCTCCTCCCTTGGTCAGTTAACCTCCCTGGCGGTATTCCCGAGTCTGGCTGGGGGTGAATTTTCCATACCAGGAGCGGTAACCCAGAGGCAGACTCAGGGCTGCAGAGAAAAGTGACACTTACCTTGTCCCTGCGAGCCAGCGGCGTCCTCTGCTGTACACGACCCGAAAATGAAACTAAAAGTCAGATGCCGGCATCTGACTTTTAGTTTCGTTTTCGGGCGTCACAGCCGGTGGGAAATTCAAAAGTTAAAAGTTGCAATGTACACAGAATACACACAATACAATGTAATCTCCTATGATTACACTTATGTATCAAACTATTTCACTTCAATTTTGTCCCTAGAGCTTTGTCCAGTGCCCTGCCTGACACTTTTTCACAATTTTAAGAAATTAAAATATAATAAATAATTATAAAAAATTATAATAAAATAATTTAAAAAATGGTCCAGTAAATGGGAATTCTGGGGGCGTTGCCTGATTCGTACCACAGTAAATAGGGTACCAAGTTCGCACATCACTGGGCTTGGTCGCAGAATCGTCGCTGTCCTCACTTTCAGTGTCTGTTGAGGAATTTCCCAACGAATCGCTATCACTCAATTCTGCAAGTAGTTCTAATTTACTATCGCTGTTTTCTACCTGGTCTAAAACCGCTTTTGACCTTTGACCGCTTTTGATCTAGATAGGCAGAGCCAGCTGTCACTCACGCAGCTGGGTGGATCCCGTCATCTAAGTCGGGATCCGCTCCGGCTGGGGCGTCTCAGTATACCACGAGCTGTAACTCGCGGTATACAGAGCTTAGGGTAATGGGAGGACGCTAGTTTGTGTCTTCCCGTTACCCTAAGGAGAACTATGGGGAAAAACACTGACCCCATAGTTCTCCTTTAAATATTATATCTAAAAATGTATAGTACAAACTAAACAATGTGTCTGCTTTTTCAAATGATCCACTATGTAATTTTGGATACAATAATTTTTATATGGCTATTTGTTTTCTTGAATTGTAAATAGGGTTGCACAGATAACAAGTACAGTACTCGGTACAAGTACGAGGACATGTACCGATACTTCTGAGCTGCAAGACTACACAAGAGAAAAATTCAAAAATTAGGAGGCAGCTGTCCTTTGTAAGGAGCACACGGAGCTCCTGGGATTTGTACATCTCTGTTTTAATGTACGATTTTGTTTTTATAAATATAAAGAAAGGGATGAACAGATACCAGTTTTGCGAGTACGAGTACTGGTACTTGCCGAGTACTTACAAGTACGAGTACTGATACATTTTTGTTTATTGTCATGTGACAGTTTTTCTAAAACAATATCGACTAATGATTTCATGACAGTGGTAGAGCACCAGAGCCAGGTCCCAGCTGCAACCTCTGCAACCCTGGTAGTTCTGATGAAAATGCCAAGTATCTGCACTGGTACTCGAAAAGTATCTGTGCATCCCTAATTATAAATCAACAATTGTGTAGATATGAGATAATATATGACTTATATTCAGATTTAAAGTATTTGTGTTGCTAACTGGCATTTCCAAGTTTCTAACTTCCCTGCACACAATTATCAGGGACATTGTACTAAACTTGTCTCACCACTAAGGATAATAACAGAGGTTTGGATACACGTCTTCTGCAGTGTATGTGAAAGCCGCACTGCCGCGCCAAGGCACCTCTTATAGTGCGGTCCTAACTCTAAACTATGAGAGTCTCCATCTTGGAGCACATGGGGGCAGGAGATTTCAAATTGGGTGCAGGTTTGTCAGGAGGAAGCCCAGCCTCCTTAAAAGCACAGAAACACACAAGGGATCCCGCACATCCCAATGGCAGCTGAGAAACCCCATGCGTCGCTGCACCAAATCGGTCAAGCAAAACAAACGACAAACGCACTCAACAATTTGTCACCAGTTATACAGAAACGTGCAGGGTCCAGAGCATTGCTACGTGCAGGGTCAACTACGTTGCTACGTGCAGGGTCCACTACGTTGCTACGTGCAGGGTCCACTACGTTGCTATGTGCAGGGTCCACTACGTTGCTATGTGCAGGGTCCACTACGTTGCTATGTGCAGGGTCCACTACGTTGCTACGTGCAGGGTCCAGAGCTTTGCTACGTGCAGGGTCCAGTGCATTGCTATGTGCAGAGTGCTGTGGGTTGCTATGTCCAGAGTGTTGCTATGTGCAGAGTCCAGTGGTTGTTATGTCCAGTGTGTTGCTATGTGCAGAGTTCAGTGCGTTGCTATGTGCAGAGTCCAGAGCTTTGCTATGTCCAGAGCGTTGCTACGTGCAGGGTCCAGAGCGTTTCTATGTGCAGAGTCCAGTGGGTTTCTATGTCCAGTGCGTTGCTACGAGCAGAGTCCAGTGAGTTGCTATGTCTAGTGCGTTGCTATGTGCAGGGTCCAGAGCGTTGCTATGTGCAGGGTCCAGTGCTTTGCTATGTGCGGGGTCCAGTGTGTTGCTAGGTGCAGGGTCCAGTGCGTTGCTAGGTGCGGGGTCCAGTGCATTGCTAGGTGCGGGGTCCTGTGCGTTGCTAGGTGCGGGGTCCTGTGCGTTGCTAGGTGCAGGGTCCAGTGCGTTGCTAGGTGCAGGATCCAGTGCGTTGCTAGGTGCAGGGTCCAGGGCGTTGCTACGCGCAGGGTGCGATTTATATACAGTTCTGCATTGCTGCATAATGTATTGCT